>NW_009203396.1:173733-241966 GCF_000690835.1 Fulmarus glacialis | reverse complement strand
CGTGCTCTCTAGTCTGCCGCGGGGCCTGAGGAGAAATGCGGGGACCGGGAGCGCTGCCTCCCCCGGGAGGGCAAGCGTGCGAGTTCGTGTGTGACACAGGGAGAAGTAATCATGGGGCAGAGGAAGGAAGCCTGTAAACCCAAGGTTTGTTTAAAAAAAGACCAAAAAAAGCCCCCACCTCACAAAAACTGAAAAGCACCGTGATATAGAGTGTCAAAACCTCCAGTTGTTTGTGGAAGAAATCTGTTTAACTGAACGGCTTCATCTGGGTCCTGGGGCTGTAGGGAGCCTTTGTCCCAGAGCAGTGCTGCAGCCGTGCCTTTGAGCGGGAATACAGGAGGAGCGTGCGGTGGCTTTCTCAGTGCGCACAGCACTTAACGGTATTGTAATTCCCCTCCAGTAAGATGTGTTTTTACCGCATGTTAGTCAAAATTAGGTTCAAACATAGCTTTGAAAACAAAAGTGCTGGGCAACAGCACGTCATTGTCTGTCTCTCTCGCTGGTGAGGAAGGTGAGCCCGTGTCAGCCCTGGTGAGTCCTGGTGTGCCCCTTCTTTATTGCAGTGCCAGTGTAGGAGCAGCTGTCAACGAAGAGTGACACGCAGGCTAGACCATGCCGAGGCATTTCCTAGAGAAAAGGCAGCAATTCTAATTACGTGAAAGAACCACCTCAAACTTCCTGGATAAGAGAATAAATTAGGAAGTTCGTAGGTGAGAGGGAGGGGGGGGAGGAAGGAGCTTTACAAATTTTGTAGCACCACTAAGTGCTGATTTACAGTAATTCCTTTCATTTCTTTTTTAATTAAACATCTCCTGAAGGATCAGGCCTGTCAATGTGATCTGAGGCCTATAGCCTGAAGTGTGAAGTGAGGCAAATTGCTTGACTTACTTGCAATGATAGAGTCATTTTGGAAGGAGATTGAAAATCAATACTTGTCATCCCTGTGCAGTGCTCTTTATTCAGAGGGGCAATTTGTAAGTGTAATCTGTATGAGTGTAGTGGGAACATACAAAGTTACAGTACTAGTCATGCAGAGTGAAATGACAGAACATAAAATATAGGCTTATTGCCATTTTATTCATATTAATGTCAAAGAAGCTTATGAATAAGCACAACATTTTAACTCAGTGCTGTGCAGTCAGGCCACTTGCTGCAGTTTTTGGCTTAAGCTGCAGTCAACATTAAGGTACCAGTGTTTGACATGATTTCCCCATTGACAATGTCAGGCAGTGTCTGTGCATCTGCTTTCAGCTGTGGCAAGGCAAACAAGGGCTAAAAAAAAAAGAAATGGATCGGCCCCATGTATGTTGAGAAAACAGCAAACATGCTCTCAGTGATCATGGGGCTTAGTCAAACTCCAAGAGGATGGCAGCACTAGAGTGCAGATGCAATCACAGAGGACAAGAGGCACTCAAGATCTTGTGCTTTTCTCAAATGAGAGTACTCAAGAGTGGAAGACTGACAGCTCCAGCTTACTCCAAGCATAATACAGTCAGGTGCCTTGTTAGCTTCCCCTTGCAATTCTGGCAGCTCACTTTAATCTGCATTGGTAACTATGAACAATTTTCCTCCTGAGTCTCTCCTGAACTGAATTTGCCAGTTATAACAATTATTGGGACAAATTAGTTAGGACAAATTAGAGAGGGACAAATGGGCCTCAGTTACTGCAGTAAGGCTGTTCAGCTCACTTTACCCATTCACTGAATCGGAGCTGGAGAAGTGAGCTGTAATTCTGGTTGGCATTGTTACCTCTGTGCTGTTACTCATCCAAAGTATTCTCTCATGCTGAAAAAAAATCTGACATCATAAAATACAATATGACATTTCTCTCTGGAAAATGAGTTTAAAAAACCCCACAATTATTCAGAAAAAAACAGTGTCATTCTGAAGAGACCTCTCCTTTTCTCAGAGCACTACTTCCCTCCCAAGGTAGAGATTATAAAATTATAAAGGTTATGAAACTGGCCTAAAGCCTTCCTATGGGAGGCCTGTGCCCAAGAATTATCCTATGGAGAATATGGGTTTCCTATGGATATGTGTTTTACTTCTCTTCTGGCTCAGAATGAATTTTAAATAGCTATGTTTGAGTGTTCTTCCTGAGTGTGGGTTCAGTTCATTTGCACCCTACCCTAGCTCAAGAGGTAGAGACGACAGAAACTGAAAACAAACACTTCCCACAACATCACCTGCCTGAACTCCTAGATTGCATTATAATTATTTTTAAACAATGAAAAGGTTTCATTGCCACTGTCTTCCCATTTAAGGAATGATACTTTAGTAACCAGTCCTGTTGGCAAAAGCAGGTATTTGGAAACGGCGTGAATTGCCAAAGTTATTTTAAAGCAGTTTCACAAGATTCCCAAACCTTATCCACTTGGGTGGAAGGAGTAGGAAAGCTCAGTGACATGCTTCTTGATGTTGCTGCATCCCCCTCCTAGCCCACCCAAAAGCAATTGGCATGTCATGTTTCCTGCAGATGGACCACAAATGGCACATGTACAGCTGATGCGCTCTGGCTCTAGGGGAATGAGATTGCATTTGCCAGTTAGCTTGCCAGCCAGAAGCCAGATTTAATTTGGAAGAAAATGGTCCACAGTTGTTGCAGAAATAGCAAAGAGCAGATTTTTAATCATCCTCTGTTCCTCCCTGCTCAGTCTCATCCCCTAATTGGTAAATGAGAGGCCCAATCAGCTCAAATCAGGGGGAAAAATGTGTCACAAGCAGCCAGTGAGACAGAAAACAGAGGTACCCGCTCCTTGATATCATGATCTTGCAGCTGTTTACAAGTCAGATTTAGCTAATCAGAGGGTCCCAGGGAGCAATTAGTCTCTTTCTAGGTTCCATGTGTAAATTCTAGTAGAAAAGAGCTTTTTTTCTGCTTGCTGCCCTGATTATTTTTGCATGCTGTTAACTATTTGCCATTTTATCCACCAGAGGGGACATATAATGTCATTTTATATGTTTGTAGATAAATATAGCTAGACTGGTCAGAAATTAAAACGTTTTTAACTGTGTAGTAAAGTGCTTGGAAGAAGTAAATTTCACATTTTCTGTGTTTATTAATCATGGTGGTTTTCATCTCCCTGTATTTCTTCTTCGGTAGTGTACTTTTCTTCAGTCTGAATTAATTCCTTAAGCCATGACCCTTAAAAATGAATACAGACTCCCTCAGCCTCTAGATTTTCAGATGCTTGAGCAGGGCTTGTTTTCAGCTGACAGCCTCTCAACAATTGGCCTTTCAAGATACCTGAATCTGGGAAACTTGAAATTGCCTCTAACTTCAGGAATGTCTGTCTTGATTGTGCACGATTAGCCTTTGTAAGGAGATCATCTCCTTTGGATAGTGCCTTTCCATTCCTGGGACAGGACACCCTATTCTGGGACGGCAGGGATGGCAGACTATAGCCTTGAATGTGTAACAGAATTTTCATGTTCTTGAGCATCAGTGTTTGGATCTGTTTCTTGTAGACTGATCTGCTGAAGCTCTTGTTTTTCATCCCATGATTGAGCCTCAAACGTGTTGCATATGTTGAACCATGGTGCCCTGCTGCCTGCACATTATTTAAATTAACTGGTTCCTATAAGCTTTAGTCTGTAATGCACTGCCTTCTGCATCTCTGCTATGCAGGCTCCTGTCTCGCGGGCCTGAATTGTCTCCTTGGCGATTTCTATTACGGCAGGATTATCTGTGGGACTGGTTAGCTGGAAAATATGTTAGACCTGTAATCTCAGCTATTCTAAGGACTTTTTTATATATAGTTATTGTTGTCTTCACTTATTATTCTGTTATCTGCCAGCTACACTTACAAGCGTGCATTTTACAGGCTTCTGTGTGTTTCTCATGTTCCTTTATGCTGCTTTTTAAGTGGGTTCTCATTGGCTTTAGTCTGTCAGGCTCTCTGAAGCTTTAGCATTGGATTTGTAGAAGTACGATGATGCCCTGAAGGCCTTTGAGCATGTCAAATACAGCCCTGGGAGGTCACTGACCTGGGCCTGCGGTGCTATCTGCTGCCTCGTGCTTTCTCTTGGAAAATGCCAGGTTTATAAAAGCCATCAGTAAATATGGCTTAGTTGAAAGCTGATTCAGCCATAGACAAAATCTCATTGCCTCCCACCAGGCCAGGTTTGAGCCTTGAGCGCCTGACCTAAAATCTACAAAAGTCCACGTGGGTCCTGTTGAACTCAACAAGAGCCATCGCTGGCTGTACCCCAGAAGAAGGCAGCTCACCCCACTGCAAGACACGCTCAGTACACCTTTCAGCCAGCCCTGGTACGCTGCCTGGGAACACCATTGAGAAGGATTAGGGTTACACAGGCTGTCCCTGCCGTACACTTACTAATCCAAAGGGGGATGGTACCTCAGTGACAGCTCGGGAAGCTACCTGGAGCAAATTATGACACAAGTGACTTGAATTGCACTTTGGGGATGCAGTAACCATGGAAACCTAAGGGAGAAACTGTTTCTCAACTTTCAATGCCAGCTTGACGGTTTAAAAACTTTATTAATACTTTGATGTGTTAGGGTCTGAACACTGTATACAAACTCTTCTGGGGGTAAGCAAAAGCACAGAGTATTAATAATAGAGGAGAAGTAAGGCAGTGTTTTTTGTGTCAGCAGAGCAGGGCGCATTGGCTCTGATGAAGCAGTGCCGATTGACTCATGCTGCTGCTCCAAGCCTGTGTTTCTTAGACAGTAAAATGATAGTTTGGTTTTGGCTGGTCTCTGTACTGGCTTGTGCCTTGCTAAGTATTTCAGTTTAAAACTGGTATACTAACACACGATTCAACTAGAGCCGCCTCAAGTACAGCTACGGTTATGTTGGTATAAAAGTATTTGGTCTCTTTAAAGCTACAGTGATGTACTGGTAAACATATTAGGAAGTCAAACTGTTCATTTCTGAAGTGGTATAGCTGTACAAAAAATGTGTGCCACAACTCAGAGTGCACTTGAATTCCATAAAAACATCAGCTCAATACTCTATAGCTACCAGAAAAGCAAATAATTAAAAAAAAAAATTAAAGAGTTTTTAGGAAAGGAATAGATGGAAAATAAAATTATGTCATTATAAATTGTAGCAACTGTGTTCAAGACAAACAGAAGAAGTGTTAGTAGGTCTGTGAAACTCCTTGCCAAAGACTGTTGTATTTGCAAAAACAGTATGTGGGACCCAGAGAGCTTGCGCAGCATTTGAAGACACCTGTTCAGTGTTACTGGATAGACAAATAATGTTAGATTCAAGAAATTCCTTGAGTTGAAAATGGTCAGAAGCTGTGAGCATACTTGGGAAGTGCCATATACATTTGCACAGTTCTTACTCATCTCTAGGTGTCAACTTATGGCCCTTGTTGAAGAGAGGCTGCTTGGCTGATGAACCCAGGTACAGCTGCTTTCATGTTCTTAGCTGGCTTAATGAGAGTATTAATGCATAAGCAAACAAGCCAGATAGAAGTGGTTGTTAATGCTCACCAAATGTATATTGTAGGCACTTCTCTGACAAGTGTAGTTCAGTTTTAATTGCTTATAATACTACTCATTGTGGAAACTAGTGTCAAATCTTTACTGAGAAATATACACTAACTTTTTGTTTGCACAAATAATAGGGTGTTTGCAAAGTGCAGGACTGTGTAGAAGTGATTTTTTTTTTTTTCCATAAAATTGTTTCTCTTTTCAGAGAGATATGTAGAAGATAGATGAAATGACTCTGCAGACGGTGAATGTATTATAGTATTAATTGTTTTCTGTAAACTGCTGCTAATTTTTTTCCACTTAATTCTTTCCCAAATTCCTGGCTCTGGTTCCTGCTGTATCATAATTATTTCTTATACAATTAATTCTCTTTACACAATTTGCGTATCATAATTTTCAGTTAAAGGTATCAATGTAAAGGTGGCTAGAACATTTCCATGTTTGATCCAGTTCAGGGTTTTTTGTACCATGTTATGCTGTCCCTGTTAGTGCCTCTGTTGCAGGCGCAGGCTAGCTGAGCCGTGATGCTCAGCAGCAGCCTCGCTGGAGCCTGGAGGAGTGCTCGGAGCTCCATGTGCCTGCTCGCACCGCAGCAGCCCAGGCAGCTGGCACAGGGAGGGGGACGGCCCTTCTGGGGTCCCCGCTGAGTCATGGCGCAGGAGAGCAGATGTAGCTTAGGCTTGACGTGCTGAGGGCTGTGCTTCTTCTGGACTTGTCTGTGGGCTCAGGTCAGGGTTTGACTTCTGCCAGGGGAGGGTCTCATACAAAACCAGCCCCTAGTTCCAGCTGCTTGGGCCTGAAGCAATAAGAGGAAAGACCAAGGTGTGCCTGAAGTGGCCCACATACACTAGTGACAGTCCAGTCAGCGCAGATGACAGCAGCAAGGTTGTCCCAGAAGCTGTGACTCCAGCCCGTGTGATTGATGAGGAGGTAAACTCTGCAGATGCCCTATGTGAGCCTGCGTTGGTCACTACAGGGTGCCAAGGCCATGCCTTCCCAGCTTGGTCTCTTGCTGTACTGAGGTCTGCCACCATGTGATTCAGCCACAGTCTTCTTGGGGTGTGGAGCTTTCCAAGAGCACAAGCCAATGCTAATTAAGTAAGATGCTTACTTTTGTAATGAATTTATTGTTAAAGGTGAATTATCCGAAATCTGGTACAACCTCTAATGTGTTTGATATTTTAGAGTCAGTTAAAATAAACAAACACGGAAGCTAATGTTCCCAGCAATCTGGAGGGAATTAACAGCACACTGCAAAGGATGTTCAAATTACTTTTAAAATTCTAATTAGCCCATGAACAGCAGTGAGTGTGGGACAAATTGCCTGGCTTCAAAACAAGACAATCAAAAAACAACCTCAAAGGAAAGCAAAGGGTGGAGGATAGTTGACATGAAATAAATGAAAGTGATCCCATCCGTTTGTTTAAGTAATCGCCTATTTTGAGGCTTGTGTTACATTGTCCCACATTTACAATGCTCTGGGAAATCAAGAGGCAGAGGAGAAGCTTCAGTGGGATTGAAAGAGTTTTTGGCTACTGAAAATGATGACAATAAAATCCCAGATGCTGAGTTGCTATGAAATTAGCTGGAAACTAGTTTGGGGTGGTTGCATTTGAAATAAGCAAAACAATTGTTCTGCCGTAGACTCCACCTTTCCCACAATTATTTCACTTCCCCTATTCATATATAAACCAACAGGAATTTGACTGGAAGCATTTGTGGCTTTATAAATAAACTGTCCCCCTAAAAATTTGAACTCCAAAGGCTTTTCGTACTCCTGATATTTTTCTTTATTGTGGCTGTATCAGCATGTGGTATAATGCTCTACCCTGCAGCATGATCCCTCACCCTGGAATTGTGCCTGGTGCCAAGATCTGAGATCTTGTTAGGAAAAAGTTTCAGTGGACAGATTTTGTCTGTCAATATTTATGTCAAATACTTATTACTGTTGCCCTTTCAGAGACCGTCTGCCTCTATAATAGAAAATTGAACCAAAGTAGTGTCAGGCTTGTGCCATAAAACTTGAATAGGAATGTTGGTTTTTTCAGTCCTTGTAATGGCACATGTTTTTCCCTGGTCAGTTTTGGTTATTTCGGCTTTGTTCTGTTGTGTAACTGTGACCCTCCTGTGATGAACAATGGGAAAGCAACAAGTTTACCTTGGGATTCCTGGGGTTTTCTGTGTGTTTGTTTCCCTGTACTAACCCGAGTCCTTCTCCTGAATCAGGAGAAGTACTACATTTCCACATTTTCTAATATGAAGTTTTAAGTTCCCTTTTAATCCTCTGTTCATGAGGAAGCATCAGGAGATACCATAGATAAAAAGAGCTGTTACTTACTTTTCATGCAGCTAACTTCTGTTTAGTTAGTAGAAGCCCTCAATTTATTACATCTGACTCATGGCACCACTGTTTTAAGTTTGGTTCAGAGATTTTGACCCTTCAAATTGAAAAGAATAAAAACATGGGCATGGCTGTGATTCCTGCCTCTTTCTTACACGGTAATCACTGTCACAGTCGGAGGACTTCCATCCATCATTCAGCTCTGCGTAGGGCCATACTTGGTATGTAGTGTGGTACAAGAATGAATATCATTAATACATTTGTTCCTCAAATGTGTGAACATTTTATTCCGCTCTGGAGTCTGCTTTCTCTGGTAATGCAGCTAATTTTTCTTGCAGACTGTTCAAATCCGAAGAGGACAGGAAAATGACATAAGATCTCTCTGGATCCTGTGAGAACATATACTGCATAGGTAACACCTTTGTGATAAAACACTGAAGTAAATCTGAGTTAGGGAAGGATTCAGTCTCTTTCCAAAGTTGTCTTCGCTTCAGCCTATTAGATTTGAGCACCACAGATCTCAGACTTGGAAACACTTGGGTGCCTTTGTTGGGATTTCCAGATGTGGGCCTTTAGGTCCTGACTACTGGAAGCTCTCGCAGGACCTGAGGCCAACTGGAAATTGCCTTTCCTATCTCAGACCACTGTAGAGTCTCCCTTTACATGGCTCTGCTGAATTCCTGCATGTTTAAGTGTCCCCGTAGTTCCTCTTCCAAAACAACACATTTGTGTTTTTTGATTCAGGTATTTCAAAGCTCTTTCCAAAGAAGTGGGCCATTAGCTTTCCCATTGCATGAGGCAGCATTTTTCTTCTAAGAGATGAGATTAAAATGGTCAGCCTGTTGAGTGATTGGACTGTCTGAATGTTTCTAGGTGTCCTGTAATAGTCATTAATGTAAATTAGCCATATATTTAATTAACTAAGCCAAAACTTACACCCTGGCTGAATGCTGAAAAAAAAACCACCTGTCTGAATTAGATCAAAGAAATTAAAATAAGAACCATCCAATGGTAGCAGTTAATGAACTGTAACTAACTGAAAAAAAGTCTCCTTCCAGAAGCAAAACAGTAAGAGAGAATCAGTTTGTTTTGTAAATGCTCTGAACACACCATTTGCATTACCCTCCACCATTAAATTGTCTAAACATCCCTAAGGGGCTTGCCTGCATATTTGCCAGGCTGCATAGCCAGGGTGCATTTCAGCGCTGTCCTTGACTCTGACATTGATTTCCAGGTCCTTGAAAACATTATAAGGAGAGCCACAAGGGGGAAGACCTCATGTCTGGCTGTAAATATACCGTTGCTCTATTTTACTTTGAATCTCCCCAGTTTTATTGCATTCTCACTGCCAGACTCAGCCATTCCCTCAGTGGCTGCATGTTGCCAAAAGACTTTGATCTACAGGTTCTTCCCTCTGAGTCCTCTGCTTTGATTCAGCCATTGCAGAAGCAGCTCAGGCTGTAACTGGGGTTGAGCAATGCACTTTCTGGGGCAAAATTGCTGGGGTTAAAACACTCGCTGTCCTTCAGACTTCTTTCAGAGTTTACAGATCCCACGTTCAGTCTGCAGTATTACCTGTAAGACTTGCCCCAAATTTAATCTAAGTATAACTTATTATGCTGAGTGCCATATGTACCCCAGAAACCAAGAATCTCTAAGGACTAGTTCCATTGTAGAAGATAAAGTAGAAATAGATGCATTGTTATCCCTCCATCACAGGTAGAGAAAGGAGATGGAAAATGATCTGTTCGAAATGACTTAGGATATCTGAGGTCTAGCTAGGAACTACACCCAGCTGAACTGGGTCCTAATTCAGTGCCTCAATCAGAAGAGGATCTCCAGGTTCCCCTGAGGAGGAGTCCAGATTGAATCCAGGCCGTATGCTCAACCATCACTTGAGAGAATGCTCAAACTGTGCTTATCTTTACAAATGGCCAAACGTTTTTTCACACATAGGACAAAGTGTTCTTAAATTTCCAGTTTCATATGCTATTATTTCTAAAGGACAAAATCCCTTCTAAAAATGTTCCCTAATATTTATTATCGTGAAAAAGTGGGGAGTTTTTTTGGTAGTTGCAAGAATGCATTAATTTATAAGTACTGTCTGGGAATTAATTTTTATTAAGTGTTTTTATTTCCTGAAAAATACCGATATGAAACTATTACAAAAAGAATTTAAACTACATAACTATCAAAAACAGTGGCTGAAAAAGATCTTTTTTTTAAATGTTCGATATGGTTATTAATGCAAACCAAAACTGGGAAGGGTGTGTGCAAGAAAGGCTAAATAAATATGTTTGTGTATATTAAAAATATACACAATTTTTTGTGCTTTGGGATAAGATTTAAAAAGACAATGTACAGCCTGGGAAAACAAATTCCTTTCCAGCCCTGGTAATGATATTTCTGTAATGCTTTTAATCTTCAGAATAAGCCTCCTAACAAAGCTAGGGCAGAGTCTCCCATTCTGAATTAAATCCACAATGCTGGTATGAAAAGAGATGGTGAAGAGACTTACCAAAGACCATAATGAGTCTTTGGAGGTAGAGGTGCTAAAGTTCAGATCCTTTTCTTTTACCTATGTAAAAGGTACTGTGTGCTGTGTGCTCCGGCACTGGTTTCTGCTGTCTCGACCTGGCAAGAGGTGTTTTAGAAGATAGCATTTAGCAGATGGTATTGATTTCTGGTGTAGAAAAATGCCAGAACAGAAAATAGTTTCTTCAGTTGACTATCTAGCTTGGTTCACTCAGTCTACCATAATTCATCTTTAATTTCTTCAACAGAGAAAAGTTTTAAGACCATAGAAGGGAGATGGGGAAAAAAAAACCAACAAAAAAAATCAAGAAGGGAAGTGATCTTCATGGAGCTGACTTTACCAATTTTACCAAGGCTTTCATTCCTCAGGTTCCTATACAATGACTGGGTTTCTCTCCCAACTGATACACATAAAAATCTATGTTAGCATTCCTGTGATATCAAAATCACTAGGTTTTTCTCTGCTTACAATAAATACAACTAGAAATATTCAAAATGTGTCCATAACATAATAGCTTGCCAAACCTCCATTGAACAATGTCAGAATCCTGGATCATATCACATTCTTTCCTTTCTGCCCCCCCCAGCATTGATTTCGTCCTATTTCCTGACTTAGATTTTCATCACCTTCTTGTGGTATCTTTCCCCTTAAAACACAACATCAATGGTAAAACAATTGATACTGGATTTCTCATACAAGAACAGACTCCCACAATCTTGGGGAGTTCGGAGCTGTGTGGGGATTGAGTTTGAAAGCCTTTGAATTTGGATTTCCCAAGAGGCTGTTGGGTTTTATTTAGATTTCCTATTTCCTGGCAGAGATGTCAGTTGGTGTTTTCTGAATTTCTCTTCAGGAGAAAAACAGGAATGTAAGACGTGAACTAAAAGGTACGATAAACTGCCAGCTGCTGCCAGGAGGCAGCCTTGTGCTGATCCCCTGTGCCTGTACACAGAGTTTCTCCTGCTCTGTGCTATACTTGAAAACACTCGGCTCTGCTTGCCAGGGGGGTTTCTTTAAAATCGGATAATTGCCCCTCATGTGCCATTCCTAGGGCTCTCTTCCAAATCTCCCTCCTCTATCTGCAGGAATAAGGATAAGGCCTTGAAGATGGATAGCCCTTTAACATGGCACAATATCTTTTTAATTTGACATTAAACGCACTGAAAGCTGTTAAAGTGCAGGCCAGTGGAGATCTGTAAAAGCTGTCCTAACCAAAAGGTTGCTCAGTCACGCCAAGCTCCTGTCCTAGATCTGTGCACCATCTTGTAGTAGAAAGTATGGAGATGCATTTTCATCCTGACTTATCCTTTTAATATCAATATCCAGAAGCATTTTTAATCTGTAGGTCTTTCCCTTCCCCCTATAGAAGAGACTAGAAGGGAGGGGGGGACGACCCCAAAGTAAACCCAAAGCTTAGCAATTTGACTTTGCATCATTACAGCAATCTCAGTGGGAGCCATTTGATAAAAAATTTAACAGTCTCATGTTCCTATATTTCCAACACAGGTACTGGAAAGACATTGTTAAATAATGGGCCTGCATTTCGTATGTTTTCTTCTGCAGTCTTTAATCAACAAAATGTTCTTTAGATCGATACAGATGTTATTTCGCTGCTTGGAACCATTTATAAGTATACAATGGAGGTAGTTACAGCATAGTCAGTGCATAGCAAGGATAGCTCTTGGGCACAACACAGTTATAGCTCCACTCGTACACAGCAGGTATCAATATAAAATTGGATACACCAGCATAAAATCACAACATCCTCTCTACAAAGCAACTCCAGATAAGGTGAACTGGGGGAATGAGGGCTGAGTGTGTTTAACACTGTGTTTTGTTTCCTATCAACAATGTCAGCAAAAGAGTTTTGCAGATTTATGTTGATTATTGTATCAGTAAACTGACATAGTCCCTTGCTGAAAGGATGTTTGTAAAAATGTGTGTCTGGTGCCTTGGTAATGGAAAATATAGAGCATAATTCTAATTCTGCCAGCTCATTTCAAGTAGATGAGTTAATGCTGCATGCCAAGGGTGGAAAGTTTGGACATTGCTGCTGATCTAGTGTGAGAGGCTATTGTCACAATAATGTTGTTGCAAATAACATTTAAAGTGCTGCTGAGTGAAGCCTGGAAAATATCAGAACCCTGTTCGTAATAATATTTTAACTCTGGGATACAGCTTGTGCCTTCAAAGTATTATACAAACTCTGAATAATTAAGCATCTGGATTGGCAAAGTAGATATTTTGTGAACCAAGCCATAGAGAAATGAAACCCCAAGGTCATGCACAGGTCTAGTGGTTTTCCTTTCCTCTTGTATCAGGTATAGGACTTTGACAGTCTATTGCCAGAAAACCTGACTTTTTGAAGAGGTCTGTATTGATACTGAGCAAGCCTGTGGCTATTTTTGATCTCTGCATTGTAAGCCATGCTATAAAATCTTTACATGCGTGAACAGCAAGAAAAGGGACTAGCCTGTCACAACATCTTAAAAGTTCTCAAATTTGGCTGCTGTACAGGAGTGTGATGAGTGAACCCAGGGGGAGGGATGGGGAGCATCGTCTCACAGACACAAGGGCCAAGTTGGGGACTGCGGTAGGAAAGAGGTGTCTGGGGCTGGGTTAGGGCTGGCCTGGAAAGCGCAGGTTGTTACTGGGGTTTTGTTGCAACAGTAATTAGATATGCCAGAGTTATGCAGGAACAGTAACTGTCTTCCAAGTACTTAATTTTGCTATCAATTTCATTTTCATATTAATTGCCATTAGTTAAACTGATGTAATGAGCCTAGAGTGGCAGATAAAAGTGACAATAGGGGTGAGTATGAATTCTGATTTCAACTAGTGAAAGTAGCCAGTTTATGAGAGGAGGTCTGTAAGAGTTATCTGCAAACTCACAGGTAAAGCCCCAACTCAGCCTCCGTTTCAGTCTTTTCCTGTTGTGTTTTGAAACCACTGAATCCCTCAGACAAGTAACTGTTCATTTTGGTGCAAACTCCATGTATTCAGACTCAAATCTCCTGTTTTCAAACCCAATTAGGAGATGGTAATTACCTGTGGGACGTGGGGATTTTGTTTGTCTGCAGGGGCAATGCAGACATTCTGCCTGCATCTCCCTTTCCAGTTATCAATAAAATGCTAGAGCAAACCAGTGTTTTCCTCTCGGTGTTTTCAGGCAGTGTTATGCCAAATGAAGGCAATATTATGAGATTGCATGTGTTTGGGAATAGTCATGCAAGCTATTAGTAATCATGTCTCACTGTTCTTCAGCATGCTCACCCCCAGCTTTTGTGTGTTTGACACACAAGTAGGTGTTTGATGATTCTCAACACTATCTTACGTATGGTGAAGCTAAGGTCATTCAGTCAGTGATGGAGTCAGAAGATGAATGCAAATCTCTTGAGTCCCAGTACGGTGGTGATATACTTCCAGGAGCTCAGCTTTTCTGAAAAACATGTCTATAACATATTCTCTATCCTAGTATAAAATAACCACTCCAGCTCAAGGACAAGCTGAGCAGAGGAAGTATATTGCTTAAGTAGCTGTTCAGTAAAAGGAGACCTGCAGAACATAGAGAATGCTGATTTCTTTTGAAAAGTGCACAGGAGAGTGGATTGGGAGTCTTTCATGACATAGATAGCTGTCAGTTGCCAACCACTCTAGTAGGTGAGAAGAGATATTCTCAACTGTTAATATAATTTCCAATAGGGCAGAAAAGGCAGTTGGCAGCTCTTTTATCTCTGGATGAGGATTTCCTCTTCATCTTCCCCTTCATGATGGTCCTAGCCCTGGTGAGGCTGAGAGTATTAAGGAAAAGAATTGCTTCAAATATGCAGGTGTCTTAAAAAGAATGCTAGCCATCTGGCTACCTATCAATCTTAAAATAATCTCTTCCACAGTATGCTGATAAACTACTGAGGTTGTCAGAAACTATGGTGGTCTTTGTCCTACAAAGCAAATTAAGCATGGTAAATTGGAGCTGCTGCAAACAGCCAAGGAGTTTATAAAATTTATTACTGATAAACACCATTTGGATTCATTAGTTTTGTTTTCTTCCTTTTCCTGGACTTGCAGTGAGCTTGGACTTGTGATGAGCCTGGGACAAAGGTAATCATTACTGGAACCTGAATGAATGTGAATTGAGAAAGAAAGTCACACCACCAGTCCCTGAAACAGGCCTAAATGTTTGAATGCCAGTTCACTGTTTTGCTACTGAAATGAAAGAACACAAATAAAAACAAATAGTAAAGGATTTTGTTCAGCTGTGAGATTTCCTGTTGCCCCTGCTTTCAAGCATGCCGGGAATCAGAACAGCTGTTCTTGCCTAGCTCCTGCCGTTAGTCCTGGTAAGAGTCAAATCCTGACCATCCTGATCAGTATTTGGCATGGTGGCTGAGCAGAGATTCATGATGTAGGAAACTGCTTTTGCATCTGTTTTATCAGAACCTGTCTTCCCTGTTTTTGCAAGACAATATGCAAACAGCACACATGCTTTTGGTACATTACTGCTCAGAGCTGATATGAACAGAAATAGGAATTGCAGGAGTACCATGCTGGAGAGAATTGGGATTGCTGTGACACCTCTCCCTCCCTTCATACTTTTCCTAGCTTCAGCTGTGTAGTTCAGATATGTACTGAGGGACAAAGGCATTCTTTGCTGTTGACCTTCTCCTGTGTGTACATCATGTCTGAGAGGAAGGAGAGTCAAATGGCATCTGCACAGTTCAGATGCGGTTCAGTGCCCTACTGATGCAGAAGGAAGCTTCTTACTCCATCTCCTCTTTGTGTCTGTAGGTCAGTCATAACCTGATCCACAGTATATTAAGGTGTCATCATGGTACTGAAAGACTGATTCTGTTTTGACAAGTGGGATAAAGAAATGCAGTGAATAGCAGAGAATCCCAGACCTGATCTCGTAATAGAGCAGCTGACAAATATACCCGGAGAAAAATCACAGGTTTTGCAGCAGAAAATAGAGTGGGTAGAAGTCTTGATATTTATGCAGTGTCCCAACTAGACATGAGATTGGACATCATTGTAGCAAATCCCTCTGTGCCATGATGGTTAACTACAAGGAGAACAAACCTTATGCTTGGTGTGCTGCTGCAGAAACACAATACAAATCCGCAGAGGAGATTCTTGGACTGCCTTAGGCACCTCTGGGGTGCAGTAAATATGCCCTTGTCCCTTATTTTACAGGGAGCATGTTGCTTTTGAAGGCAACAAGTGTCAAGCAGAACAATACAGATACTTCCGAAAAAGCTTGAGAAAAGAGTGATGAAATTGGGTGCCTCATCTTTGGCTAAGTGAATGCCTTTAAACCAAAGTCTGAGTGCATGTGTGTCCAGCAACTTTAGAGGAGCCCTGAACTAGGCCAGGCAACCCTCCTGGTATGGAGTATGATCAGCTCCTTCCCTAGGGGAGTTTGGAGAAGTCTGTATATTCACATGAATGGGGGGGCATCTCTCAGCTCAAACAGTCTCGACTATCCAGTGGTTGTCAGCCTGCTCTTACAATACTGCCAGGTTTAGGTCTGAACAGTTAATGTAAACTGATGATAGTAATGAATCAGAGCTCACTTAAACCTGCAGAGGAGTTGGTCTCTTGCTCCCTTAAGACAGGACAGTCATTCTGCAGGGATGTATGTGGAAGAAGATTGTGTTCAACAGCCAGACTTAAAACGGGATCCGGATGCTTGAACATGAAGAGGGCATATAGAAAATGCTGATGGGGACATTAGCATTAGTGGAGAAAGGCCCAAATTCACATAAAAAATAAGGCAGTTAAAAAAATAGAGTAAACTACTTCTCTGCTTCTTGAAGTCCTCAAGTCAACACCAGATGCTTTTGCATTAGTCAAATGCAAGTTACTGATCTAAGCCTTGCGGTAAATGGATTAAATGTTATGGTCTGTGCCACAAAGAAACTGAAACTAGAAAATCTCCTTTGGACTGAAATCTGCAGAATAAGAATTATGTACCAACATTATTGATCCAATAACTGTAAACAAAGAATAATATTAACATGTTCTTGAACAACAACCAACTGAAAGAAAGATAAATTCATCTTGTCTTATTTGCTATTCAGATATTACAAATAAGAAATAACAAAAAGGGGTAATATATTAGATATCTTAATGTGGGGCATCTTATTCCTGGAGCTATCTCACTGAATGCAGTGGATAACAGAGGCAGGCATCAGTGCATTTTTGGGATGGCCCCTTATGCTGAATCTCAGCTGGCTGCCACTGTGGAGACACTTTTCAGAAGTAGCCCAGTCTCAAACAGAAACAATGTCTGATTCATATGTTCAAAAGTAAATATAAAAGGTTTTTGCTTTCACCATCAAATGCTTGCTGAACTGTTCAGTGCTCTATTAGTCTGCTGCTACTTGTCTCTGGCTTTTCCCCCTCAGGGAAAATTTTGTGAAGGTTGGCTTGACTGGCAGCTGAAAAATGCCACAGTAGAGTGAGGAGCAAGTCAGCCTGAGCAAGTCAGTTATTTCAGCTGCACCTTACTTTATTAAAAAAGTGGAGTCCTGAATTTCCAAGGCATGCAAACAGAATGGGATTTCTGGTGTATTTAGAGCTGTTGTGCCTCTGGGGCTATATCTACTCCTTCACCCCAAAGGTGCACCTTTTCAATAGTGGGATTCATCCTATGTAACTTTAGGCATATAAACCACAAACATCTACATGATATGAAGATGTCTGAAGTTACATATGTAGGTGTTTGCAGATGAGATGGATTGTCCTGTATTCCATCAACTGTACAGGGAGAAGAAGCTGGCCAGCTAATATCTAGCCCTGTACAGTATAGGTTTCAAGATTTCGTCTGGTCATCCTCACCCTTCATGTGGTCAGTGGTTGAGAAGCAATGTGAGTTCAGCACTAAAGATTTCCCTGTTGTTTTCACATGTACTTTGGGGCCACTAATGAAAATGCTGACCATGAATTCATTGCAAACCATCAACTCACAGGTGAATTTCAGCAATACATTTCTGTCCAAGCAATTGACTTCTAAACACTTGCAAATATGAAGAAACACTGTTTGTCTCTGGTAAGACTGGGATGATTTCAAAGCACGTAGGTGTCTTAGGTGGCAGTTGGAAGGCAGGGCAGATCTGAGATAGCATGGATCAGAAGTGGGTGCGTTTGCTGTAGTTGACACCCCTGGATTTAGTCTAACATCTGTGATATGAGGTTGAGAATCATGTCCACTTTGTATGTCTCAGTTTTTTAATTTGTGAAATAGGAAGCAGCCTTTTCCTTTCAGTTAAGTGCTTTGACTTTCACAAGTGAGAAATGTTAAACAAACAGATTGAAACCACTACAGTCATGGGAATATTTCCTTTAACTTCAGGGAGATTTGGCTTATGGCCTATACCACATTGTATTGTACTGGCTCAATTAGAAAAAGAATAATGAATTAAAAGGTCGCAGCTCTTTAAATTAAAACGCAGGTAATAGGGTAAAATGTGTGTGTGGGGGGTTCCTCTTTAACTGCCCCAAGCATTTACCGTTAAGTACCAATGGGAACTCGGCATCCAACAAGTTCACTAATCTCCTTTTAATCTCATTGAGTCCTGAATATTTTCTGGAAGACATTTTTCAGAACTAATCTGCCCAGGCAGGGTGGGGGAAATGTTAAAACACACAAAAATCTGCGCAACAGGAAATAATGTTAGAAAGCTGTGAAAATCATTTATCCTTTTGAAGTGTAATGGTTTTTAATTTTCTCATGCCCTGATCTCCCTGGCAACAATTTAAAAGTGCATAAGCATTCATGAATCAAAGCTGTTCACGTCTGCATTTTTAATTATGTGTCAATGGATTGAAACTTTCCCTTTGATCTTTGCATTTAAAGGGATTTACAATTTAATGATTACAATCCCCCTCCCCCCAAAGTCTATGCTTGTTATTGAGGAATGTCACAAAGGGGTCACTGTTGGACAGGGGGAAGACAGTTTTGTTCAGGATATTATAAGCATGTCTGAAACCTGCCTTATGCTCTGACTCATGGAGAAGATCCCAGTGTGATGATGGGGCTTCCCAATGGTGGTGACTCCAGGCCTTTTGCTCCAGGCAAGACATTTAAAACCAAAGTGAGATAAAATAGAGAACAAAAATAACCTGGTTGCCCATTAAGCAGTCCTGTACTCTAGGCAGCTGCCTCTCTTGCCCTGTGTTATCACTTCAGAGCCACGTAGCGTGGGCACCATGACAAATGGAGATAGAAACACTCCTTAGCTGCTTGCTGTGAGGGTAGTTGGAAGCGGTTGATGGCTTTGAGGTGAATGGAGCAGTTTGTCCTTGCCAGCAGAAATCAAGCAAACAGAAGCGCTTGAACACCAATTCAAGCTGGGGAAAACACACAGCTGTTTTGTTGTGCCAGTTTGGGAGAATGAGCTCCAAGGAGGCTGGTCTCAGTGGGGCAAAAAGAAAAGCCGCCTGGTTAAAGCACAGGTTGAGAGTAGGGTGTCAGACTGCCTTAGGGTGAAGAGAGGGCTGGTGGTGGGAAGATGATGTGGTGGGTCTGAAGTGGGGTACAAGTGAGGAAGGTGACAGCTGTGATGGCTCTTCTGTGTAACACCGGGCTGCGGAGAAACAAGGAATGAAATCCATACAAAGTACGGAGATGCTACAGCTGTGAATGCCATATAGGTGGTTAAAAGGAGTGGATGACCTCAGTGAAGTCGCTTGACTTCTTTGTTTTCTCATGAGGCTCATAAATGCCCAACTACATCCTACGCATGTACGGCAAGATAACCCCCTCGCTGCAAAAAAGACTGTCGTGCTTACCGCTGGCATTAAAAGATGTCAACAGTTTCCCATTAGATGAGTGTATGTGTGTGACTTGATGCAATGTGTAGCACATACTAGGTACTCTCTAATGAATCGTTCTTTCAAAGGTTTTTGCTAGATATTTAATTTTCTTGCTGAATAACAGTTTAAAGGTCATGCGGATCGGTGATACATGCAAAATGAATGAATTACTTTTGATGTGCCTGTGCAAAATTCAGGCCTTGTGCAGACTGCTTTATATGCACAATGTTATTGTATTTTCTTGTAAAAAATCAATAAAAAAGTATTAAACTAAAAACCCTGAGCAGAATATTTTATGTCTTATTAAGCTACTTATGGGTTCAGCTAGGATAGCAAGGGTCCTATTAATCAATACTTTAAGTTGACTCCATGGTGAGTTGATGAGTTGAAAAATTTGTTAAGATCCCTTTTTGTCTCTCTTTAGAGGGTCTTAATGTGGTAGATTTTGTGAAGTGAGCATACGTTTGTGCCATTAGCAATAAGTTAACATTGCATGTTTAACATTAGAAACATCATTTATTGAGCTCATACTTAAAAAAAAAAAAGCCAATGTTTTCACTGAAATGTGCTCTATGATGATCCAATTTTACAATAATTTCTCAGATGAAAAAATTCATGGTTACACTATTGACAGCTGCTGTGAAATTGCTCCAGATGGGATTACACTAGAGGTAGACTACTCATCCACATAAAGGCTACAGGAAAAGATCCTAACAATTTTAGTCATGTTACTCAGGAGAGAGTCATGCTTTTTAGAGCACAGGTACCATTTATAGTCTAGAGAAGTGCTGTAGATCAAGGATAAACATGAATCAGACTTTGGGAATCAGTGGTGATAGCAAGGAAGTAAGAACCAGGGAGATAGAGAAATTGTAGAAAAGGAGAAAGTTTGGGGCAGTCTTGCATGTTTGTTGGGTTTTTTTTTTGACTGACTGAAAATATTTATAAGGTATGAGTGAGTGGCAGGAGCAGTGGTTGAGTTTTTGAAGCAGCAGCAATCTATTGACTGTTTCTGCCCATAAGATAATTAGTGCCACAGTATAATTAAAGAGGAAAGAACAAAAGGAAGATAAGTATCGCTGAGTGCTTCAGTTTAATTTACAAGGAAATCTAGGTAACCAGCTACATATAATATGCTCCTCTTAAAACATTGTAAGTTGGTATTAGATTTTAGAGAGCACATCGTCTGTTTGTGTAAGGGTAGAAACAATGGTTCTGAGAAATACATCCATACCTTTTAAAATCTCTTCTTTAGACTGAATTTCCTTTTATTGAAATACATTTTATTTAAATACTCTGTGATACTCCTATTAAACTATAACTTAATTCTGTATCCTGAATAGGGTGCTGAAAATTTTAATTAAGCAGTAGCTGGGGAAGATTAGTCCATTGCAGTTCAGTCCCTCCTCCAAGCCTTGCACCCCTGCAGTAGCTGGTGTGTGGTCATGATTCTGCAGCGCAGAAGTCTCCTTTTGTCACATCTGTATTTGCGTTCTCAGGCACGTTGCCAGTGAGTCCAGTATCTGCAAGGATCCAGAAAAGGTGGATCTTGTTTCGAGGCTGGGAAAAGTGATTTGGACCTGACTGATTTGCTTGTTGCTTGCACTCATCTGCAGTCCGTCATTCCAGTTGCCTTCTGTGGCCCATAGGGAATATGTTGTTTGGAAAACCTCACTAAATCTGGTACTGAAAGCAGGACTGTCTTTGTTGGCAGTGTCAGTAGATGGATTAAGAAAGCAATGAACTTGGTGCCCTGATTTTCCTCTTGCCTGCAGAAGCAGTTCTTCATGTGGCTGGTACAATGTGCCATCAACAAGCTGTTGCCAGAATGTCAAATTGTTAGTAAATAGGTTTCTAACATTGTCTACTCCGAGTTGCTTTGTCCTTTGATATATTAATGTGGCATCTTCTTTTCCAGGTTGAAGATGTGAAGCATACTGCAAGAAAGCTCAAAGCTGACATGCTTCAGGCTTGGAGCATCCCCTATGTGTGCCTGTGCTGAACTTCCTCCTGCCAGGGTTCCTCCAAAACACTCAGGCACTCCAGGTAAGCCGTGATCAAGCAGTGGTCATTGGTAATACTTTTCTTTCCCACTTGTGCCTTATTGAGCTTCCTTGTTTACTGCCTTCTGCTTGTCTAAATCTTTTGTTGTATTTTTTACATGGTTACGGACTGTAAGGGTTCAGTATCTCATTTCCTGTACAGCTCCTATCGGAAAGATCCTCTGTTCTTGATGGGAATACAAAGAATCATTACAACTTGCTAAAACCAAGTTGATTCCAATAAAAAATAACAAAGAAACAATGCACATGCTGAAAATTAGTCATATAAATTATTCAGCAAATTATTTTAAATAATTAGCACATTTTGGCATAATACTAAATGGATGTAGTTTTTGCAAAAAGAAAAACCACTAGATTAACTGAAAAAAAAAATGCTTAGCTCAGGGCTGCACTTGTTTCTGTTATGGTTGTCATGGCTGGAATTGGTGGCACATCAGAGCATCAGCCATAAGTTGTAAACAAGGATTCCAGGGTCCTCTGTTACACAAATGTAACAAAAAAGCCCACTGCTGCCCCAGAGCCAATGGAAACAGCAAACAGAAAGTAGGATTCAGATGCAGAGAGGGGATACAGTCCTGGACTGATGGGGGAGACAATTATACACCACCACAAACATCACATGGTGGGAGAGTAAGTGTAGCTTTCAGCTGCTGTTACAGAGGAGTAACCCTTCCTTCCTGAGTACTGTACCTCTGAGTTTATGGGGCTGTATTTTCTTTTTCTGCCTAGATTTGAAGGATTTAGAACAATTATTCAGGCTCCCATATGTCAGTGAGCTAGTTTGGAGGAATAGCTTGGGTTGCCAGATGTATGGAAACCCCAGATACGTTCCCTGCACAAATCAACTCTACAGACCACGTGCAGTGAATTCAATGCTCCCAAAAACATGCAGAACTCACTATGGCTGTGCTCTATAATGCCTGTTCACACAAACCTGTTTGGGAAGTCCTGATCACAAACATGACATCTCCCTGCCCCCTTCTCTTTACTTGTAAACCCATGACAAGAAGAAAGACGGGGGGCTCTGCTGCTGGTGGTTTTAGGCCTTGATCCCACAGTGGGGTTGGCACAGGCTTATAATACTCTGCTCACAGGCAGTCGTCTTTTGATACAATTTTCTGAACAAGTGCAGTAGCATCACTCGAGACCTCTGTGGAGGGTGTTCAGATCTAAGGTTTCCAGTAGTGGAAGTCAAACATCACACTACAGCCTTGGGTGATGACTTAGATTGATGAAAGAAAATTAAAACTTTCAACTCCCTGCCCTAGAGGGAGAACATAATGATCCAGACCAATCCCACTTACCTCTTTGAAATTATTGTTATCTTTTTAAAGGAAGTTAATGATTTATGAGATGTTTAGTGGGCAAAAACCTCTGCAAACACTGGGCTGGCTAGGTTATAAATGATCTGTACACAACCTGGGATTTTTCTGGCAATTCATACGCTGTCTATCTATGACTAGGGCTTCTTTCTCCGAGTTGCAGAGCATACAGAAATAAAAATGATTTGCTGTGCCTGGGTATAGCTTACGCAATGGTAATTACTGCATGGAAAGGTACTCCACTTAATCAATGGGCTGATGCACAGCTCATTTGAGGCTTCCTCCTCTGCTCCAGCATAAAGGAGAGAAAACAGAAACAGAGGAAACAAAAGTGGCCACGAGGAAAAACATTCAAACTCATTACTGAAAACTCTCTGCACTACGAGTTATACATATGCAGAAATACAGAAAATACAGAGGGGGGAAAAAACCCAACACAACAAAGAATACAAAAAGGACGTCTCTGACCTGGAAATGCTTTAATAAGAACAGAAAACAAGGACCAGCAGGAAGACAAAGACAGGGAGTGCAAAGAAACAATGCAACATTAAAGTCAATATAATAGGTTTACTTACTTACAAGTAGGTTTGAGGTACAGACCAATTCCCTGCAGAACACACAAGAAAGCAACACAATTTGCAAAGCTAAAGCACTTTCCAGGAGAAGCAGAAGGTGGGATAATGTTTAGTTTTAAGGGTGACTTGGTGGGTTTTCTTTTGTGGCCTCATAGGCTATAGATAATCAGGGTTGCACCATGACCTTAGGCTTTTTACCTACATCATGTGAAGGCGGCTTTCTTCTAGGAGTGATGAGCCAAATCTAACAGGAGGCACTGGGAGAAATGAAGTAATTTGGCCAAAGATTTACGACTAAGTTCACCATTGCTAGGCTACCCTGCTCTGGGTTTGATGGTCGTTGTCGTTTGCTCATTCTTCCAGACTGCATGTGCTTAAGCAAGCTCCTGACTCCTGGTGTTGTCATCCCTGAATTCATGTCTTTGACTGCAGGCACCTGAGATGCTCAGTCTGTGCCCATCAAGTTATCAGGTTCTTGGTGTTATTCCTGACCTATTTATGTATTCTCTGTTAAGATTATAAGCAGTTTGTAGGAACAGGTGAAGTTAGGCATCATATTCCATGCATGCAGGAATGAATAGAAGTCATGCAGCAGCACATGCATTGCTTTTGGAAAAAAAGGGGAAGGGAGACTCAGAAGGCTGCTGGATTTTTGGCTCTTCTGAAAATCAGGCTGCTGGTTAGTAAATCTGGATCTTCAAAATAAGAAGCTCTTGTGGGAATTGTTGCTGTGCAGGAGTTTGATCAACCTTCCAGTACAATAATTGTCAAAGCTTTTTGATGGCATGAGTGCAAGTGGTGTGTCCTACTCATGCACATCTTACGAGTGGGTCAGTCCAACACATTTTTGCAAAATGCTACATGCTCTCTAAATGGAGGACACATTCAATTAGTCACTCAGAAGCTGTATAAAATGAATGTGTGCATTATATATCTTAACCTTCTAAAGCTGGGGGACAAGATTCTGCAAATGCTAAATGCATTTGTTTTCTTTTGTGGTTATCCAACTGAGATTTAACAAAAACGTAGCTGGAAGCTTTGAAGACTCACGCAGCATCATGATAGTCATGTAGGAGTATTATCAGAGGGTATAAAAGAGACTAGGTTGATAGGGAGAAATGTATTTTATTAGACTGATGTTGCTGGGAAAAACAAACACATTTTTCAAGCTTCAAGATGGGCATTTCTGGCAACAGTTCGGTTTGTGTGTCATACCAATTCAGTCTGAGTGTTGGATGAGTTCGTGCAGAGGATAGGAAAGCAATGTCCCCTCCCTTCCTCTCTCACTGTGGAATACCTGAAGTAGCCAAAATGAACTGCTGTATGGGTCAGGACTTTGCTTTCCGGGGATCATCAGATTAAGGATGTTTGGGTGTAGACTGTACCGTATCTGACAACTTGTGTGTGCTCAGTATGCAGCCATGTCGCATAGAAAATATCCTGATCTGCATCGTTGTTGAATGAAAAGGTCAAACTCAAGCTGACATGGGTTTTCTGGGAGTTTGCTTCTCTGTGCACAGCATTATGCCTCATCACAGGGGTACTCAAGCTACAGAAATGTGATTGTCTCCTTGTCTGGGCATATAACTCCACAAACAAATGAGTGCGCAGTACACCAACTGTAAAAATGAGAGATCCCTCTGAGGCTTTCAGGGACACAGGTACAGCGTTCCAGCAATGTGCTGTGAACCAGGAAGGTTTGGCTCACAGCACCCACAGGGGAAATTGTGTGGAAGTTTAGGAATTCTTCTGTCCTTTGCTTTTCCCTTTGAAAATGTCTTCCTTTGGAGCCTCAAAACATGTTGAAGGTATCTCTGACTCAGAATCATTAGCCTGCATGCCATGAACACTAAACAACAGCTATCCATAACACAGCACAACATAAATAAAACTGTACTTGTAAAAACATTCAGGTTTTAGGTCATAAGACATTTTCTTTTTCCTGACTACCCTGTTTTTGAGGTCTGCTTGCAGGGAGACAGGACTAGCACCTCATCAGTGATTCATTTCCTAATGAAATGGAAACTGGCATCAGGAAAGGAGGAAAAAAAAAAAAAAAACCTGGGGAAAAAAAGGCAAGATAAATGGCTGGCTTTCTGAAAAGCACACAGTGAAACAATGGGACTAAATGAGATACATTCCTGACAAAGATCTCTTCTGTTCTCTAAAGGCTTTTATTGTACCTAGAGTTATGTTTTATCTTTAAAAAGTGGTGTTCTTTATTTTATGTGAGCTCTCTCCCCCTCACCCTCTTTTCTGCTTGCTGAGATTTAAGTAAGCTCTTGTAGTGCTCTATCTCTGATCAGGCTTAAAGATTTGGAAAGCCCTAAGTTTGCAAGGATAAAAAAGGCCTTAGTATCTAGACACTGATAGATCTGATTCATCACCTCCGGAGGACATTACCACACAGCCTGTGCCACAGATTGTCTTGATAACAAGCTCTGGATTTTTCTTGGCATGCACCTTCATTTAAAGGTCAAAGCTCTTCCAAAGAAAGAGGAATTGCTGGGTTAGAGAAAAAAAAAAAAAGTGGTCACATTATCTTGACAAAGCCATACTCTTCACTGAGGCCAGGGGATTTAGAGTGAAACAGTGGGCCTGATTCTAGTTGAATAAAAGGTGCTTTTGGGCTGCTCTTAGCTCTGCAGAGGAAGGAGAGCTGGAGTATGACTGCACGGGCCGGCAGTCCAGCCTGGGCTGGGTTAAGTGTCTGGCTGGAGCAGGCGGATTCGCCTCCCGCTCGTTCCCCACTTGGGAGCAAACAAATGGCGAAACAGGGACGTGTCAGCCCCAGTCCCTGCAAGACCCTGACATTATGCACGAGGAGAGAAAGACACCCCAATTCCGTGGATCCCCAGCCCTGCTCTGGTTTTATCTAGCAAAAATGAACACCTCCAGTTTTGGATTGAAGTGCCTCAGTCTTGTATTTCTCATTTTCCTTTTCTTCCCTTTCCTTCATATCTGAGCAATAACCCACTGCATAAGATGTGCTAAACTTCATCTGTTCTTAATCAGGATACCTCCCTGGGTAGCAATTAAGCAATGATGGCTGCCACTTAATGGGGATGGTAATCACTTAATTGGGGTTTTTTCCAGTGCCTTGGACTTGTGTGGGTCTCTGTGCATTGTCCATCTCTGGCTTTGTAGGACTTTTTAGCACCGAGACACACAAACGGTGCTTCCCCATCACCTTATCCTATCTGCTTACTTGACCTTTCTGTAACAGGCAAGGTCAATCAATACTGACTGTTCTACAAATTCCAGTGGTCAGCTAATAATGTGGCGATGCCTTGCTCTCTTTAGAAATTTCTCAGCCCCAGCACAGAATCTCCTTCCTTTCCCTCCATGTTTTGGCATTAAATTCACTAAGAACAGCAAAACAAAGTCCCTCTTAAGAATTCAAACCACTGATGGCATTGTGCAACACAATTGAATTTTACCACCTAGCTGCACCAGTGAAGGCCAGCAAGAGAACCCGAGCCCCCGGAGAATGGGATTAGGAGTAGATTTAATTCTTTTCTCCAGGCTGCCCCGTAATCTGCTCTCTGACACCAGCCTAATCTTTTTATCACTCTGCACTGAAATTTCATGATCTGGAAAATTATTCCACTGTGGAGCAAGCTGTGTGTGAATAACTGATTTTAGTTTTGGTTGTGAGAGTGGATCAAAAGGAAGCCAAGTTCACCATTTGACAGAGAATCAAAAAGCTAAAAAGCAGTTTGCCCTGTCATAAAGCATTAAAAAAATTCTAAACACTGATTGAAAAATAAATAAAACTGAAGCAGTAATACATGGTTTGGAGCTAAAAAAAAAAAAAAGGAAAAACCAAAATGTCACATGTTGACATTTTTAGAATCTTTACATTTAGATAACTGAAGTGACAATATTGAAAACACACTGCTTGCCTCAGCACTGCCTACTAGCCTGTCTGATTTAATTTTGAAGAGAAGAAAAGTACCAGCAAATAGAAACCAATGATCTTTTCCCATGTGCTGATTAAATGAAAAGCCTAGAAGGATGGACAAATGAGCAAGTATATTTCTTTAATTGACATAATACCTGTAGCAGGAAATGGTTATATCTTCACAATGTTTGACAAAACACAACATAGATTTTTAAGGGCTGGAGAGCCTATGGGAGATAGTAGTTGTCATAAGTAGATTCCATCAAGGCTTCTAGATATTTTCCATTTTAATCCTATCTGTAAAACATTGACTTTTCTAATCAATTGTGAAAGTAAATCCTCAGGATTTGCCAGATTATGTGTGAAATGCAATAGGGAGTACTTAAATATATCAGTAAATAAACAAACACATAAATCAAAAACTAGAGGGGGAGAAAGCAGCACTCAGTATCCTGGCTCCAATCCATGTTTATTATTTAACTTTAAAATGACAAATCAATGGCAAAATGAAATTAAGTAGCTGTGTAAGCACAGAAGTAATTTTATCAGTGTATGAGATGCTCGTGTTTTACGTTATACAGAACATGGTGTGCTTACTGAGCAAACGCAGAAACATCAGTGAGAGCTGGAATTGGAGCCAAGGCTGAAGGGAACGGGGATGCCATCTGAGAGATGGGACCCTGGGGACAAGTTTGGGATGGTAACAGCATGGAATATAACAGGAAAGTGATGCATTCAGGTTCTCCAGAGAAGATAATGAAACTTGCTTTATGATTTGAAGGTAGAGCTGAGCAAGAAGAGGAAAGACCTTGTCTAGAGGTCAAGACTGACACAGTCTCAACTAGTAGGATGTTTAAGCATGACTGATCTGCTAGTGGATACAGTTGTAACCCTAGGACTAACCTTGATTAACTAATCTGCGTGTTAGAAGGCATTAATGTTTTCTCTTGCAGTGGAAATTGTGTAGAAGTGAGGTTGCTTAAGCAGAGAGCTGGAACACAATCACCATGTAAATCTGTACGGATTTTGTGCTGTTCTCTTAAGAAGTGCTCCCTTTCAGAATATCTCATAGTGGATATCTGTTTCAGCCATCACAGGTTGATTTTTTGGGGGAATTCCTAGCCTTGTTGTGGTTTAGTTGAATTTACACTTCATTTAAAATCCATTTTTTCAGGAAAATCACTGAAACTAAAATGTGATCTGTGTGCATATTCAGGGGAAGTGGTATTAGGACCAATAACAAGGAATTATTTAAACATGAAAATAAACTTGTTATGTGATAGAGAAAGAGTTCATGAGGGTAGAAGATAACAGAGATGAATTAAATCACTAGTTGCTACTCCCAAAACAGCATTCCGTGACTAAAAGGCCAGCATACTATATGGTGAACTGGGAATATGTGAAAATCAAAGGAAACATTTACAAAATTTGCCAACTTCATGTTGTACAGCTTATTACAGTGATGTTTTCTGCAGAGTAAGGTCTAATTCAACTTGAGTAATAGTAGGAAAAATCTCACTATATATGAACATTTGCTATGAAACAGTCCAAAGCAGTCAACAGATGCTATTCATAGTTTATAGCTTGCCCAGTTGTCCCAGTTGGGTTGCCTGAAGCCCAGCTCAGATTTGTTTAAACTCAGCCTCAGCTTGGAAAGGTCTGTGGGTTGTTAAGATATAACACATATTGAGAGTCTCCCTGGACCTGCCTGCACCAGAAAACTGAATCAAATTCCAGACACTGAGGTAGGCTCAGATAAAAACAGAAATACCAGGGGTGTTTTTACTGCTGCTGTGCCAGGCCAAGCCAAAATTGTCCCCTACGTGCATGTCAGAAGGATCTAAAGTTCACAGTAAGGAAAAAATACAAGGGAAAAAAAAATGTGGAAGCCACTGAAATGGATGGCAAATCAGGAAATCCAGATTTCATCCTGAACAGGGGAATTTATGGGATCTGTCTTGCAAGAAACTGTAAGTGTTTTGAATAACGCCTGAACACGTAACTGGAGATCAGGATGGCAAGAGGGCTGAGGGAGTGTTGCCCTCTCCTCACCAGGTCTCCTAAGCACTGCTGACAGTCAGATAAACGTGTTGGCTACCTGGCCTCTCTCCCTGACAATGTAAAAGTCAAACTCTACCTGTGACCCAAATTTTGCCCTCCCCAGATAGAATCATAGAATCATTAAGGTTGGAAAAGACCTCTAAGATCATCGAGTCCAACCGTCAACCCAACCCCACCATGCCCACTAAACCATGTCCCTAAGCGCCTCATCTACACGTCTTTTAAATACTTCCAGGGATGGTGACTCCACCACTTCCCTGGGCAGCCTGTTCCAAGGCCTGACCACTCTTTCAGTGAAGAAGTTTTTCCTAATGTCCAGTCTAAACCTCCCTTGGCGCAACTTGAGGCCATTTCCTCTCGTCCTATCGCTGGTTACTTGGCAGAAGAGACCAACCCCCACCTCGCTACAACCTCCTTTCAGGTAGTTGTAGAGCGTAGATCTTGCAGTCAGTCATACTTGGGACAGCTCCTGCGTGTGCTGCTGAGAAGGGAAGAGTGTAACCGAGGCAGGAAGATGGTGCTGTTCACAGCAACAGAGGGCACAGCTGTTTTAAACAAAGTAGAGAGGAAAAGAGAACAATGAATTACTTCCCTAAATCAGTGAAGGGATTTCAAAACTGCAAAACATCCCACATAATGGATTTTATGGCTATTATAGAGCTCTATTGACGTATTACTGATATAGATGCTAGAGAATGGTTTTATACAAGGAGAAAAGAAAGCTGGAGAGTAATTGAGGATTGACTACTAAATCAACATACAGAGGCTTTCAAATGCTAGGGGCCAACAAATCACAAGACAAGTGACTGCTTGCTCTTTTGTTGTTATGCGCTGAAGTTGTATTTTATACCTTAGTAGTACGAGGAGGCTTCAACTGAGACTAGAACCTCCTTGGGCTGCATTAAGTATGAATTTTGGGGTCTTCCTCTTTGCCTTCTAGGTTTTCTTGTTTGATTGCCCTGCAGTTGCATTTTCAGCTTTTCCTCCAGTCATGAGAACCAGAAACTTTATTTCTTTGCTCACAAGACCAAATAGCTGAAGCTGTAGAGGAAACGTGAAGTATCAAAGACCTTTAGTGGAGTCAAAAGAGCTGGCGATGCTGACCTCCTTTCCTCTGTGTTTTCCTTTGAGTTTTTATTTCAAATCTTCTTTACTTCCTGTCGTCAGCAGTCACTTTGGTTGCTGAAGCTCTTGGGGATGTAGTTCAGTAGGTTTTGACCTTGGTTCAAGGGAGCTGCATTTTACTGATAGGTCATACTTGAATGTAGAAGTAATAGCGATGGTGTTATAGTTGTGACTATTTAAGGATATGAGAGATGCAAGGTTTGCAGAAAGATTTAGTATCTTTTATTAGCTGGTGAGGTTGGAAAAGGAGTTTTGGGCACACCAGCCTTTTGTCAAATCATTCTTTCAGCCTAACGGCTGGATAAGAAGGGTGGACATAGGGAGCCCTGTCCCTCGTCCTGGCTCTGTCCTGCCTGCTCTGGGACCTGGGTCAAGTTCACTCCCGCTCTTCAGGGCTCAGTTTCCCATTTGTGAAACACATAACACAGCTGAACATGTGGAGCAGCGGTGCTTGGTCTAAGGAATATCACCTTGATAGGTCCCTGGCACAAGACCTGAAATATCTTTTCTGTATTTCACACAGTCCTGCTCAGCGAACATATGCTCTCTTGGCTATGCTTTTCTAAGCCCATGTCTTGGTATGTTCCTGGTGTAACTGATTGCTAAGGGAGGAGCTAAAAGCCAAAAGGGTTTGCACCTTCACTCTGCCTCATTTCAGTGCCTCGTTTCAGTGCATGCAGTTGTTCAATGCGCATGGTTATATGTGTAGGTGAATCTACTGCTGCTCAGATCAGGGGTTGAGCTCATACCACGTTGAAGTCTTTTGCACACAGTGGCTGTACAGAATGTCTGGCTGCCCTGTTCATTAATCATCTCTGCTGAAAAAATTACATTCTGTTCAGAATCCATAAAATATAATTAAAATATGTAAATCTATTATATTACTCAATGAGTACATTGAGACTTGAAAGTTTAAATTAGATGTAAAACTGATACGGACCTATTGCTATTGATTACTTATATTAATAAATCATTGCAGCCTTGGACAGAGATTTTTTTCCCTACCAGGTGGCAATATCTTTTTTATTTATTTCATCCATCAATTCTTACGTTTATGCAGTCTTTTAAAACTACTATGGAGTAGTAATAAATAACTGTGTAACTTTTCTGCAACTAACATCCATGCTTTAGCATGATTTCTTCAAGTTCTGTTCCCTTCTTTTCCTCTTTCTTGGAAGGCTCGGCAGACTGCTAGCAGTATAAGTGAGATAGCACAAATAAGCCCCAACCTCTTCGCCCAACATTTTAGTTACAGACGTTACATCAGACACATATTTCAGGATTAGTGTCATTTTCTGGGAACATGGGATGCCAGTACAGTGGAGTTAGTGCACTAAAACCTGATGGTGTAGCAGATTTGAAAGTTACCCTAGCTTTGAGTCTTTTACATTGGGGGAGGAAAATTTAAAAATAAGGGTTGTGCTACCCCTGCACTGGGAAAGACTTCCTTACTACTTGCATATAGCTTGCTGGGTGTTATTCAATATCTATCATGGTGTGTAATAAGGCAGGCTCTAAAGTAGGAAGTAAAAGTTTTATTTAGGATATTGTCTTATTATTGACTGCTTTTCCCTCTACTTAAATACATTTTGCATCAAACGTACATCATGTTTGTTTCATGGTGGAGGCTTTTCTAGCAGAGTTTGAAAAAATAAGGGTGCTTTCCCATGGAAGCTGTGTACGGGACCCTGCTGGCCGGCTGCCATGCTGGGCAGGGTCTGTGGGGCGGGCAGCAGAGGATGAATGTACTCGTACATCCTCCTCCTGCCCACCCAGCCACAGACCCTGCATCTCTACAGAGCTCCTGACAGTAAAATCCAAAGGATATTTCACAACAGATTGTAAGTATTTGAAACCAGAGCAAATGTCAGGCTGCTTGACAGCAAAAGATAGCCCTTTAGCACAGCCACCTGTATTACCTTCCATTTTCTTGATTTGGCAAGATCACAGGCTTCAACCTCATTTAATACCTTTTCTCTGCATTTCCTTCCTGTAGGGTAGACATACATCTCCTCTCCCTTCACTTGTGCTGCATGGCTCACCAGCTGCATGCCAAAACTTCCAAGGAAAATGTTCAGGAGATGAGAAGTCATCAGAAGCAAAGTACCAATTTCATGTCAGGCAGTGTGTCAGTAATATGAGATAAAACAGCCCTTTCACCTGTTAAAAACCCGGATGCGTACTAGACATTCAGATCAGTACTTTGGGCAATTTTTGTATTTTCAGATACCAAGGTCATATTCTTAAAGATAAGCATTTAAATTGCATACAAAAATATGCAGGCAGGGGTGCAAAGAGGTAATTGCACGTATGAAATATGCAGTTGCAAACACCCACTGGGTAATTGTGCGCTCACAAGCGTTCAGCTGCACCTGCAATTTCCTGGTTTCCTTTTGGAATGACTTGTCTGTGCCCGGGCGCGTGTTTGGCACGTTTCTTCTCTGCACTTGAAACTGTGGCCCAAAGCACCGTGTTGCTGTTTAGCACAGATTTAAGCTTCTGATTTCAAAGCTGCTGTAATTAGTAACTTGCAGTCAGTGTACTCTACCAATTCTTAGCCCACTGGGATATTACCAGACTTTATTGTTTCTTTCTGTCTTTGTGGAACTTCTGTAAATCTTTTCTTTGATAGCAGCTAGGGTTTCAAAGCTGCCCATGTTTGAGCCAGAGGAGACTAATAATGATCTAATTAATGAAAGATGTTTTTCTCTGCATTGCTGTATTTTATCTCTTCCCCAAAGACTTGTTGGTGCAAGCCAACCTCAGGCACCAGCGAGATTGTTTTTTTTTCTCATGTATTTGAGAAACAGATACATCTGTACATATCCCATATTGTTCTCACTTGAGTGTGTAAATCTTGAAAAATCTTCCCAAGTGTAACTTGGATTTAGGAAGTAGCTTTCTTATTCCCAGAAGATTTTTCTTCCAGCTAAGATTTGTTTCTCTAGCTCAACTCTGCCTAAAAGACTTCAGTCTGTGTAAGCTGCGGTGTAGGACATACTTATTATCCCCCAGTGGGTATTCATTGCCCCTCTCCTCCTGCTTTTTCAATTTCACTTTCTTTTTATTAATTAATGAGCTCCCTTAATTATTTATAGAAGCCTTAAAATGCATCAGGGTTGGATTCCACAGTCTCTTCCTTGCCACATTGCACTGTTTTGCCACAGGAAGGGCACAAATTCCTTCCCAAAGGCATGAAGAGTGTTAGCAGCTTTAATTGGCAGTGCAGTAACACATCATTATGCACTGGGTGCAAAGCAAGGGAGTTCCTGCTGTACACTTAAGATCAGTGAGTCTTCCTTTACAGCTCTTCGGGCCAAATAGCACTGGGCAGGGCCCTGACCATCCTCTTGCTTATTTTAGGCTGGTGCGGGACAAGTTCAGTGGATTGCAGGTCTGTTCTCTCATCCACCCAGACAGGCAGTGTCATGCTGCATGAACTGGCTGCGTGAGAGGCATTACAGCAGCATAATTTTTCTCCCCTTTTTACCTCTACCTGATCGCTTTCTAGGTTTCTGGTTTCTTTATCACAAGGTCAACAATGGGACTTTTGTTTTTTTAACTACTGCTTTGGCAGACCTGTTTTACACATGCCTTGGAACCCAACCCTTCAGTCCAGCTTTACTATCCCCAAACCTTTCCCTTTCCAGCCTTGGCTCAGAGCTACCAAATTAGCCCCCAGAGGTACCTAAAGTGTTAAGTCTGATCCCATCCAACCACAGAGATGCTGGATAGTGTGGGAGGAGGCACAAGGATCATGACAGAGCAGACGAGAAGGGAGCACTTCAGTGGCAGAGATTGAAGCTGGCAGGCAAGTTGTGTCACTTTGTGGTGCTTTATGACCTTGAGACACTGTCTCAATTAATCATGCCAAGTAATTAAAAACATAATTTAGAACTTAACTAGCGTGTCAGAACACTGGGTATACACTGGTGATGCCTTTCTGTTTTCCTTCCCTCTCCCCCACCATGATGCTGGGCTCCAGTGGAGCAAAACCACCTACTGAAGGCAAAAACTCAGACACAATTAATGGCTTGCTGCCAGCCACTTAAATACAAAGAAGTTGATCTAGCCCAGCTAGCTATCTGCAGGTGCCCTGGGGCCTCCTGCTGTACGTTGAATGGCCTCCTCTGACACTGCAAGCAAAACCACAGGTTCTCCTGCAGCATAAATATTTTCGTGCTGGTTTAAATAGAAAGCAGATGTGTCTCATTTGCTTGTGACCCTGAACACTAAGAGTAGTAGCAAGGCAAGAAAATGATGGCAAGATATGGGGCACTTTAGAAAAAAAAAATGAAGGCAATGATAGAACTCAGACAGAAGTTGCCAAGTCAGGGAGATCATTTACCTGTTTGTTAGATTCTTAGAAAATAGATTTTCATTGGTGATAACAGGCAAAGAATTGCCAGTTTTTGGATATCATTTGTTCCCATCCTCTGGCCCAGCACAAAGTGCAACACAGCTGAGTTGCCTTGTCAACGTATGGGAGTCCCAGCTCCTCTGTTGGTCTTTTTAGTGGTGTTATGGTAGTGAGATCAGGGTGTGAAAATGAGAAAAGGGACTCACTGCCCCCAAGAGAGACATTCTCAGTAAGAAGGGCAGAAAGAAGAGGAGAAAGCAAAAGCTTCTTCGTTTGACACTGAGATGAGAGCGACTTAATGTGGGACGGAGCTGGACCATACCTGTGTTTATGGCAGGTTCAGTCCACACCATCCTTTTACCACAGAAGATAAAACAAATGCAGGAACCGAATAACCCAGATGTTGGATCTCTGACCTGGACTCGAGCTGTTTGGTACGTGAGCAGTAGGATAGCAGCAGTCTGCCTGATCCCTGGGGGAAGGCTGATGCAGAGCACAGTTGCAGGCAGAGATACCAGATCTATCCCTTCGCCTGGGAGCAGGTGAAGGACTGCAACAGCATTTAGCAGCACCTTATTGTCAGGATACGGCTGTGTACGTCCGTGCAAGAGAAGCAGCGAAATAAAGCAAACTAAGCTGTGTTCCTCAGTGGGCAGGGTCTGATCGATGAAGGTGCTTACTGTATTCTCTTGCACTTGTTTGGAAGGGAAAAAGAGTACAGAACATAGTATCTCTCTCTCTCACAGTTCAGTTACTTTGGCAGAAGGTTTCACTGGTTTTCTTTTACAAATGAGGCAAGTCAGGGAGGATATTCTCACCTTTCTTTAAGCTGTGCTGGAGCCTCTTCCCACCAGCTGTTTCTGTATTGTTACCCACCCCTGCCATTTTGTGGGGCTGCAGCAAAGCTTACTTCTACTGGTTGCCACCCTGCTGGCAGTTAATCGCCTGAGCACAAAACCAATCACACAACAAAAAACCCGAAGAGCTAATTAATTTTTAATTTGTGTCATTTAAAAGTCCGTTGCATCTTCTTGCAGTTGGATTCTAAAGTGTGTCATTTCCTCAGGCCGGGGAGCAGCCTTTCCCAGTTTTGGGCGGAAGACCCGGCTCTCTTATCAAACCAGTGCCATGCTGGGTAAAACCTGGTGCAGCCCATCTGGATCAGATTAAGTTTGACTTAATTCTTTTTTCCTCTTTTTTTGGCAAGAGCTTTGGTACTTCATTTATTAAAACACAAACTTGACTCCATGCTGTAACTGCCCAGCTTGACAATAATAAATCTTATAAGCAGCTTTGCTGTTTGCATGCTTGAAGTAATGATTTACATTCATTCACACAAAACTTTAGGGCCATGGTTTGTTTTTACAGCTATGTATTTGGAAGTCAGTGCAACAAACTGAGGAAGTGTGGTGTTCCCCTCTGGTGCCTGTTCCAGTGGGAGCAAACAGCCTATGCCACCCGACAGTGAACAGGGTTGCCTTTTCAGTTGAGGAGCAGAGGTCTGTGCTGCACTACCGGAGTCATCTGGAGACAGCAGGCGTTACATGAACCCTCAAGGGAAGGCTGTGGTATGGTTTTCTTTGTACCATTCTGTGACCATAAATTTCACGATCATTTATGGTTTCAGCTGATATTTCTCATGCCTGGTTGATGATCAATGAGTTGTTAATTTGGAAAGCAGAATCTATTTAGTTTGCATTACAAGCAAATAATTGCCTGCATCGTTTAAAGCAAAATGGAACCCTTATTTTGGATGGGACTTAGACTAGCAAAGTGCACCAGGATATTAATGTAGCATACTTTTTCAGCTTCATGCAAATATGACAATTAGGCTATGGCTATACTAGTTTTCTTGGCTGTATCTGAGTGTAGTTGTCTGCACTACACAGCCTGGGGAGTTATGTCAATAATTCCTGTAGTATTGGGCTTGAATTCAGGCCTGTTCCCACTGCTGGGCTCCTGTTTCCCTGCCAGCTGATACAGCTTGCCTGGCTCTGTGGATATCTAGACAACAGGGAGCCTGGAGCTGCCATGCTCATATAGACGTCCTTATATCGCCTGGCTGTGACACAAACAGAATAAATACGGAAATAGATCTCGGCGAGGACTAGTTGCTTAGCCTAGCCTGGGGAGAAAAAAGAAATGCCTTTGTTGTGCCACTAGGAACAAGGAAAAATTGCTCCAGGGGGACAGAGCTACCTTCTAAATTTGGAACTGCCTAATTCATTTTGCCAGTTCTGCCCGTTCAGGGACCCTCTTATCTGCACGCTCTTAAACAGAGGAGTTTGAGTGGGAGCACACACAGAGCCATGGAAGCACTGGGGACACACTGGATTCATTCCTCTCTGTCCCGTAACCAAAGGAGCTGTAGACCTATCCCTTGGATTTCTTTCTCTGTATTACAAAGGTATAATAATCATGGTGAAGACAATGAAGATCCCAAACAGAGGCTCCATTCACAAGTTTCTGGCAATTCTCAGTGGCACAGCAGGGCAGCTAGTCCACCATCGTGCCTGATAACCAGCAGCAAACCCCTTTCTGCTACGGCTGGGTGAGATCATTAGGGATGCACTTAAAGTGTTCATAAGCACGGAGCCACCGCTGTGGGGAAGCCTTGAGCCTGAGAGCTGCAAATCTGTTATTGTATGTGCCTGATGGCTGTCTCACCCTCTCTCTTACTGCTGTGTTCGTAATGCTAGATGTGAAAAATTAGCAAGACTCCCTTCATGCAAACAGTGGGAGGAAGTCTGCCCCTCCTGATTTATGCAATATGAGGAGTAAAGGCAGAATGTCAGATTATCAACAGGACAGGGTTTTCTTGTGTTTTCCTGCCTGACTCAATGCATTTCACTGATGTCACAGATTTATATCAGAGAGGGTTTGATCTGTTTGGGTTTGCATTATAGGTCAGATGGGTCCTCCAGTCATACTTCCAAGGTGAAATATTGAGTGAGTTATCTCTGGATCTTATTGATCCTACCTCCTTTGGATAATTTTTTACATAGTGCTGATTCAGGCCAGTGAAGTCCTAGGGATGGTACGTGCTCTGGACAAATCAGTATTTGGCTCTTTACTGTCAAAATCCTGGCCAAATGCATGCTGGACTCGGCGTACGGCAGAGGGGTTTGCTGGCTGTTCCCCAGCCCTGCCTGGAGGTGGCCAACCCTGGAGCAGCACTTTACAGCTGATGTCTTTTGTTCAGGAAGACAGGATATTTGTTTAAAGAGGAGCAACCATGATAATACTTCAAAGTCAAGTAATTCATTTCAATGGGGAACAGGAATATGACACTGACAGCATCAATGTGAGGCTCCCACAGCAAGCACAGCAATATGCCTCAAAATCTGAGCAGCTGACATTCATCTCCTGTAGGCTGAAAGGAGGGGTTGCCCAAACCCACCCTCTCCAGCCTATTTTCCTCTCCCATCTGCAGACCCCAAAGATGCTAGTTACGTTTCCTGCAGAGCTTTAGTTATCACTCAGATCTCCAAGTCAAATGGAAAAAAAAAAAAAAAAAAAAAATTGTGCTTCACTGAGCCAAGGGAGAAAGAAAAATACGAGATATTCAGAAATATCAAATGCAAATATTGGCTTGCCCCATCCCCCCCAACATTGGTTATTACTGAAAAATCAAGGAAGTTTGAAATGCACTTTGCACACAGACTCAGCATAAATAACGCTACTTTGCATTTCATCAGCCTTATTTTCCCCATGGGTTCACTGTCATCTCTCATTTAGGCACCACAGGGATGATCAACTTCAGAAAGAAGTTGAGATGAAAGGCGCCAAAATATAAGTGCGTAAAAAAATTCCTGGCACTCAAGAGCAATCCAGAAAACTTTCCACTCCACAGGTGCATGAGCACTGGGGGATTGAATCAATCTTTTTTTCTTAAAGGAAAACTTTTTCTGTATCAATAATACGAAGATGTTATGAAGTCACATTTTGCTTTTAAAGTGTTTACCAACAATACTTGGTATTGTCTATGACACTAGATGCAGCACTTTTGTGATCACTGTGAAACTAGGAATTCCAGTGCACTGGAGGGGTGGATGCAGGCAATATAGTAATAATTTGTTATTCAATTTTTTTTTTCAAAGTGTATTTAATACTATAAGATAATTACAGCTATCTACAAGGAAAGAAAAAAAAAGGTAAAGATAATGGCATTCAGATTAAAAGAGATGCAGTAAGACAGAAGGATATATCTGTGGCTGTGGTTTTTTTGGTAGGATTCAAATCTGGGTCCACCTTCCATCTTCCTGTTTGACCCAGTGCAAGTCTATCTCTTGTGCCCCAGTTTCCCAGTTGCTAAAAAGGGGTTGAAATATCCCTTTCTCTCAAGCATTGCCTGCAGTGACCAACTGGACACTGAACTCTTCAGGGCAGTGTATACCCCCCTGGGATGCACTGTGTAAGTCCGGCCTGAAAGAAAAGGAGGAGAAAAGGGCAGACCTAAGTGTAGGACAACAGCAGAGGTGGGAGCAGAAAGGCAAGTGTAGCCTGAAAGCCAAATCAGCGACTTCAGAGGAAGACCCACAAGCCTGAATAAGGCCAGGACCTGCTGACCACAGAAGACAGTGACTGATCTGTGGACGTGCCATGCGCAGAGCGATGGCTGAGGAGGGAACTGGCCCACTCACAGACATGGAGCACAAGGAAACCTTGGCTTTGAATGGGGCTTACAAGAGAAAATACAGAGACTAATAATACTAGACAAGTGATTAAAAATACCTTGACAGCAACAAAAAAGGGATAAGGCGAGATCAATTCATATCTTTTCAATTTAGTCTGGTACATGTAGATGTGCCCAGAATAATTTTGGGAAAGGTGAAGCAATATTCCAACAGCTAAATATCTCCACTTTTATTTGTTTTATATGCAAGGATCTTCCAGAAGGGGATTCATTCAAGACATCTGAGTAATATAGCAGAGCTAATCCACACGTGGTTCAGTAAAAGGTCATTATACTGCATCCTCCAGAGGAGATTTATGTACGTCAGTGTACGTGCATTTTTCTTCTTATTTGGCTGTGTGTTTATTCTTTCGGAGAACGATGTGTTGTAGGTCAATATGAGGTGCCTTTGGAAACTTCTAGATGCAGAGAATTACTCGGGCTGCCACTAGCAGGTTTTTATACAGTATGGCTTCCTTCTGTATTGAAATGGCTTAGGAGCAGCTTTCAGACACCCATCATGCATAATGCTTTCAGATATATCATCCAGGCTGTGTTTTGCGTCCACTTTTATAGCTATAGATGGTGCTTAGTCAGGCAATTTGCACAAGGTCATGAAGTTAAGTGGCTAAGTGAACATCTTCAGACCAGCATCCTTATTAGTTCCCAGCCCTGCCTTAAACACATATATCCAAAAAGGGTCGGGTTTTCCTGGTGGTATCCAGCAGATCAGCAGTTGCTTCCCTTCCCTCCCACTCTGTCCTGTGGCAGTGAGGAGTATCTGCATCGTTCAGGGGAGCTGCACCCTTTCAGGTAACTGCCTGGGCTCAGCCTCCAGAAGTGCCGAGTTGCCCAGTCTTAGCCAAAGCCAAGCAGAAACCCTTGGTTCTCCGGAGTGCTGCACATCAGGCCCTTAAGATCTCATAAAACTATTTCTAAAGCATTCTCTACAGGGTTGTCTGTTTACATGTTTAATTTAGGGACTAGCTAAGAATAATTTAGCAGCTGATTAAGAGAGATGCCAGTTCTGCCGTTCCAGGATTGATAATCCATAATGTACACATGTTATTGTTATTGTAGCAGTGTTATGTTGTGGGTGTGAAGTAGCAGCATCATTTTCTACCAAGCTTGGGCTATCTGTCACCTTGATTTTGTCAGCCTAATGATAGAAGTAAATACAATTTTAAGGACCTTACTGGTGAGTGTCTTTCCATCAGAATGAAACTGCCTTATGCTAAAGATATTCCAGGGAAGTAGAAGTTATAGCCCTGATGGAGACTAACTCTGAGATAAATGGGAAGACATCAAGAAGAGAGCATCAGATTAATTTTTTAGCCACTAAAAATAATTGTTGCCCTGCTGTTCACCTGGAGGGAGCCAGTTCCATTGCTGAAGCACAGGGGAAATTATGAGCTGTGCTAGTTACTGTTAGCATAACATAAAACAAAACTGTGCTTCCTTTCTGGAGCAGTTTCCCCTGTGTGTGATCAAGGTGTGATACAACCAGAGTGTGCTCAGACTGTGAACTTTTTTTCCTGACCCTGACATGACTTGGGGTTGCAGAAGCAAATACCCCTGTCACCAAATGTGGTCCATATCCATTGACTCCAGTGGTTTTGTTCTGTGTCTTTTCACAAACATCTTTTTGATTATGATAGTGCTATTTACAAGGTTATTCTTTGCATGACCTTCTTTCCCGTAGCAGGCAATATCTTTGTCCTCAAAGGTCCTGAGGTCTGAGCTTTCATTTTTTAGAAGCTCTCATTCTTTCTCATCTACTCTCTGAACAACAACTTCTGATCAGTCATTTGAAATCATTGATTTCAAATCTCATTCTGCCACTTGTGCCCATTATGTTATTACTACTAATAGCCTCTGGGTCTTGCAGAGTGCAAGATCTTGAAATCAGACATCAGTTTCAGTATTGTCCCCATTTTGTATTGAGTAAACTGAGGTATAAAGAAGAAACTTGCTTAAGATATTAATGGGCATCTCTGGTATAGACACCTTTTAAAAAGGTATAGATGCCTTTTAAGAGATTTGAAATGTCCGGGTGTCTCTCTGGCTCTCCAGTCAGTACTAGTTTTGGAGATTCTGGGCTGGATGGGTATCTATATACCAGATACAAATCAGATCCCTGTTATTTCTACAAACTAAAACAATAAAGGAAAATACTGGGAAAAGAATTAAGCAGTCCAAAATTACTATAACATTGTCATCTTCATGTGAACCAACTGTTCAAATTCCCTTTGTAGTCCACAGAGGAAAATGAACACTTTTAAGGCACAATTCCTCTTCTAAAGTGGGTGTCTAAAAGCAGGACGAATTAGCTGCTCTGGGAGTGCATGTACTTCTCCTTTGGCTGAAACCAGGGTGAGATGTTGACATGCAGATGGGAGGTGTTGTTAGAGGAGAGAGCCTCCCTCTCCCCCGGTCCAAGGGGAGGGTCAGTGTTGTCCACAGGTCTCCACGACCTGTCTACAGGTCATGTAGAACTGGAAGCAGGGCTCACGCTGCAGTCTCTGTCCCTTCTCCCCTTAATCTCTTTCAAACATATAGCAGCAAACAATTACTGGAACCCAAACAGCCTGGGAGAAAATACAGAGCTAGATCCTTTTCATTTAGCCAAGTATATGATTTGAAAACAAACAAATGCTTTCTTTAAAACAAATCCAGTACAGCAATTTATTTGCAAAATTCCTGGAGTGGAGCAGAAGCCACATAAAAGCCTTTGAGGCTGTGGACTGAATCAAGGGTATGTTGTATTTAGCAGATGCGCATAGGTAAGTCACAGAGAGAATATAAGGGAAGGGAAAAATACACTTCCATGGTTGGGAAGATAGCACATGTTTATATCTGGGATGTTTCACTGACTGACTTTTCCTTTTCCAAACATAACACTGAGCGCATTAGCAAAGGATGCGTCACATTTACTGATTATTGCATTAGGCAAATATAGAACAATATTGAATTCCTTCCATCAGTGGCCCCTTGCAGACCGAAACAGTGTGGGTTATAGAGCAGAGCCTGTGGGGTAGCTGTGCTGTGGTTTGCGTATGTTCAGAGGAATGTTGTCACCAGAATCAAAGTGCGACTGTTTGTACATTTCTTCTTGTTGTTTGTAGAGCTGTTGTTATTAATTATTATTTCAGGAATATCCCATGGGCTGTGGCACAGAGCAGGCCTCCACAGTGCTAGGCGTTGTGCAAACACAGAAGAAAAGGTTGTGCCAGTTGTTTTGAGGTTGCAGTTTGCACTGTGGTTTGGTTAATAACATATTTGGAGTGACAAGCTTTTTAATCACATCAAAAGCATTTCCTGTCACTGGGAAGCACTGGTTCTATGGGAAACCCTTGTCCAAAGCAACTGGAAAGACAGCAAAAATCAAGCCGAAGGCCATCATTTTGAAGTGGTCTAAACCAATACAGCAATGATCTTTCATGTGAGCTGCAATTTTGGCCCTGAATATTTGACCTCGGAAACTTAATGACTGAACATCGGAAGTGAAGAAAAGAAGTTTTCATCATGAGGAGCATATGAAAAATTAGCAACTCTTTGTTCACACTCTTCTGCCAAGACTCCTCCCCATACTTAGAAATACTTGACATCATCTTTGGATAGAAATCAATTTTTGATAATATTCCAGGCATGCACCCACGTCAGCTAACTAATGCAGCACAGTCTGGCTGCTAATGGACTGAGCAGATGACCGGGAGCTATTCATTTGCCCAGGTAAAACCTCTGTCCTCCTTTTCAGGAAAATTCCTACCACAGAGGTGGTTAGATTTATTAGCGGAAGATGTATTGGTCTCAGTTTGCTGTCACGTTGTTAGAGGAGGGTGAAGGGTGTGTGAGGATGAATTCAGGTGCTGTTTTGTTTTATCTGATAGAGTCTGCCGTTGCAATTAGGGAATTAGATTCTCTCTTCTCCAAAGTTTATTTATGGATTTGTGGGACAAGAACAGAGTCTGGCGCAGGAAGCACAATGCAACCTGAGAGCACCTTGGGTAAGACCAGATGTCAGAGGGGTAGTTATTTTTCTCCCGCTTAGTGCCGCACACATTTTAACTCAATTGTAACAATCCGCACATCTTCAGAATGGGGTTTGTCATAACAGAGGAAATAAGTCCCATCAAGAGAAATAGAAACAGAAGGAAACTCCGTTCCCGAGTTCACTCATCATTGTAAACACTTCACATTTCCCTGGGCTCTCAGAGCTCTCTAACAGTATAAATGCAGTGGGAATCTTTTGCTTGTTGCTGACGTGGGCATTTGTATTGTGGAACTGAGCAGTTGCTCACTGATCACAGTCTTTTACTGCAGTATTTCTCCATAGAAAAAATGGAGAGGATGAATCCATGGCTCTAAGTAAGTAGGGAACATGGGGAGATGCTGATACTTGCAGTGGATTAGATCCTTGCCATGTTAGCATTCATTTGCCATGACGTGTCTATACTGATACGCTAAAAGTACTGGGGTGGAAGAGTCTCGCACATATATGGTAGATAACATCCGTATTTCAAGAGAAATGTAGGCATCTGAATCTATCAGCAGGACACTTAGTTCACTACTAGTCCGGATATTTTGTTGTTAATAGAGGCCAATTGATTGACCGAGAAAGGAAATGCATCAAGAACTGGTACTGAATATAAATTGAAGTCCCTGCTTTTTAGGTGTCTGCTTGGTTTCATTTTTAAGACGGAACAAGTAAGAGTGAGAGCATTTATATTAAAATTTATATTTAAGATTATTAAAGCCTACTTCACAGACTGCAGATATTAATATCTAGACACGGTACTAGATAATCTCCCAGCAGGGAGTGGTGTTTGAACCATGAAATGTCAGTGTTCAGTTGTAGGAAGAATGAACTTAGGGCTTTGCAGATCTGTATTGGAAAGTTTAAGTTCTTACTTGTGAATAAATATAAAATATTAATTATTGAAGGATATTTTTGAGGGGATGTAGTCTAACAGTGTGTGGTTGTAAAGCAGCTGCCCCATGCCTTCGGAGGAAACATGATTATAAAGGAATTGTAGTGGGTAAAGAAAAAATATATCTAATATATTTTGAAATAAAAATAAATCCTTAGAAATTAGATATGGCTGTCAATACTCTGAGAAAATCTCTAACCAAATTAATGCCATGATAAGTGTATTTGTTGTGGGTTTAGTGGATTTTACTAGGGAGGCATGCCTAAGAATTTGTAAACACTATTTATTAAATCTGATGGAGGGGAAAATTTGACGATGTGGTGGTAAAGCATGGAGTGAGCATGCTCTGGCTGGCTATTTCATTATCAAAGTTACTGCTCTTCCAAAACACACTCACCTCCAAGACGGACCTCAGGGAGAAAGTAATTCCTCTTGTAGATGGTTTGATAAAGTTAGAAAATGGGTCAATAGCTGAGATTGAAAAGGAGGTGATGACCAAAAATTCCCTGATGGGAAGGAGGCGGCGAGGGGAGGCGGTGGGCAGTCCTGGCCAGCCCACTCGGCGGTCCCCGCTCAGCACAGTGCTCTGTGGGTGCCTAGCATGGGCTGTATGCGAAGCAGGGGGAGATAATGAGTATTAGCTTTATCCGAATGGTCAATATAGCACTTCTGTGTGTGCTGGCTCATTGGTGTTGCTGGTCAACTGCCCTGAAGAGGGAGGGTTGATTGGAATGGATAAGCTGAAGAAGCTTCGTCTCTCTTCCATAGGCCATCAGGAGGATTCCTTGGCTTGAGCCAATCTGGCAAGAAAGTGCTTGTAATCACGTAGCCAACCTTTTAGGTTACCTTTTCAAGACAAGGAGCCTCTAAATTTTTTTCAGCTACTTTTCACCTCTCCTGTAAGCCTGCCCTGGCATTTTCTCTCTCATGCATTTACAAAAGCCTGCAGTACTTTTCCATGGATGCCATGGACGTGTGCAGCACTAAGAAGTGTGTGGGGCCTTTCTGTGGATATAAAAGGAAGAAAGGGAGAAAGAATGCAGTGGAGAGGCTTCCCTCAAGACATGCACGTGCATGCACACGCTGTTACTGCTTAATACTTCTGTTTCCTCCAGGATTCAGGCTCTGGTTCACCTCCTTTCTAATGTTTTATTTAACCTCCACTTAACCTTCCTCTTTAACCATCTGCTTGTTTACTGATACCTAGCTTCTTGTCCTCAGTATTCCCTTCAGCAATCGCGGTTCTTTATTAAACCGTTCTTCTTCCTGCACCAGAACCCCATTCCTTTCCAAAAGCAAAGAGCAGTTACTCAGTTGAGCAGGTTTTGCTATTGTATAAGGACAGGTTTCTAGAGCTGTTGGTGTGATTCCCAAGACCCATGTCCAACTAGTTTCCAGTCTATTATTAGCCATGGAGCCCTTTCTAAATGTAAGGTAATACACATAGACACGCTTCGCTTGAATTGTATTAGCTGAGTTACTTGAGGAAGCTTGCAGTACTATATCTCATTTTTTACTGGATGGATACATAGAGGAATTTACAGCATTTCTAATAACTGATACTGTAAACTTCCATTAGCGGGTAATGTACCACAGATTCAAGATCCTGATTCTTACTTGTATGAAAGTCTTTAGGGAGGGCTTTGGTCACCTGGGTTCATGAGCAGTGACTACACTGGAATTTGACTAGTGATTTTTTTATATATTTGTGTTTTCTCCTGAGTTTTCTGTGCCTGTACTAAATGACAGGGCAAGGATATGTTTCTAATTGCACTCTGTAATTTCGAATTCACCATTTAACTGGTGAAGGTAAAAGAGAAAAACTGAAATGGAGAGGAGCACAGCTTTGCCTAAGGCAGTCTGCTGAAGATGGGGAAGAACGAGGCACTGAATAAGAGAAAATAAAAATTGTAGGTATTAAGAAATTGGCCAATGAAGAGGTCTTGAATTCCAGTTCTAAAAGAAAGGAAAGAGCTTTCATTCTTTCCCAGTTTCAGTGTGCTATCCTGCAGACGAACTCTGTGTATTATGGTACATTAACAAGTTTGAACAGTAATTCTATGTGATTGTTCCTTAAAAATTGCTATTGATGCTTTTGGTTAACTCACCTTTTCACAGCTCTCCTGCTGCATAGCATGTGGCTGTGAGGAGAATACTGAATCGTTCTCATGATGGCTACTGATTGGAAGAGATGACAAGAGACGACCCTTCCCTGAAATACTTTGTAGAGACCCAGGAAATGCATTGGAAGTTGTAATACAATTCCTAAAAAGAGGAAGAAGATGTAAAAATCTGAGAGTAGGTTGTTTTTCACTCCAGAGCAAAGTTTTGGGGATTTTTCTGACTGTGCCTAGGACACTCAGTGGCAGGCAGTATTGTAAAATGAGAAGGGAGGCTTCCTTGGTGTTCTGGGTAGGATGGATGGGCTCAGAATCATTCCTGGCATTGGAAGGAGAAGAGAACATCTGGTTGTCTACTGGAAATGAGACTGTGGTTATGAGGAATAGTGTTTTCCCACCAGCAGGTCAAACCCAACCTTAGGTTGACTAAGACTACATTGATCAAGCCAGTTTCTGCATTTCTGGGATTTTTTTGGAGCTTACACCTTTAACATAAAAATGTCCAAGCACAGTCTGACCGCATGAAACATGATTATATCTTTTTCAGATTCAGATTGGGGAAGTATGAAGTGCTTAATCTCATACTTTCTTCATTAATTGCAAATTTAATTTATAAACAGCTGCATGAGTTAGAAATTCCATCTCCTGTGACGAATACAGACCAATTAAGGTTATAAGTAGAAATAATTTATGGGATGTGTCAAAAGCAAAAATAGATTTACATAGAGCTGTATTGATTGAAATGCAATCTCATCAATCTGGAGGATGTTCTGGACAGTATTCAAGGAACTTGGAGATGAAAAAGATGGGAAGACAACACAATAAACCGAACATCTTCATTTGTAAGGCAACTAAAATGTATCACTGAATCCCAGCTGCTATAATAATTCCCTCCCTTCTCACACAGCTCCGCAATACTGACAAATCTAAATATGAAGAAGAAAAATGTCTCTAGAAGGCTGTTATTTTGCTGCCTGGATTGTGTCAAGGAAGTGTAAATATAATCACATTTTATCCTCTGATCTGAAATGGATTTCAGTGGCACAGATCACAATGTAGCTTGCCTTGATTGATAATAACTCCCTTGTTACCATCAGTAATACGGTGAGGTGGGGAGGAAGGAGAAGGCAGTTCAGTTCATGACAGAATTACTAGGCAATTCACTCAAAATCCTGTATCTTTATTTGTGCCAGGAAGGGAGAGTAGACCCCAAAGGTTTGCTGTGAGAAACAGACCATCCTAAGGAAATCCTTTCTACCGTTATTTGGATGCAGTGGCCCAGGTGATATCATATGACAAACACCGCCATGTTATCTCTCTTTGAGTGATCCATAAGAAGCTTACAGTTTTCTTGGATTTGTTATGCTAACTAATTCTGGCTGATACTTTTCGGTGCTTTCGGCAGCAGTCAACAGGAGGTTGGTAGAGATTCAAAGCGCAAGCTGCCTTGGTCAGTTCTGGTGGGGATTCCTGCTCCTTCTGGTCCACAGCTGACCGTAAAAACCCAGGCTCTTCCTCCCCTGCCTCCTGCAACCCTCCAGCAACAACTGTGCTCCCAGAGTGGCATTGGCTCAGATGTCCTCTTCTGAATCTGGTTGGGTCAGCTGGATACTTCACTGCTCTCAGCTGCTCATCCCGCCTCCCCAGTTGGAGAACATCAGCCCCGTTCCTCCCACACACACGTCTGTGCCAGCAGCACTTGTGCGAGTGTTCCAGCCTGCTGCAGGCAAAGGCAGCCTGTCCCTGCTGGCTGTCAGGCTCCCTGGCTGGCTCTGCCAGGGCAATGCTGCTGCCGGCTGTTTTGCTAGCAGGGCTCAGAGGACAGGACCACCAGTGGAGGGGGACCAGGGAGCTCCCGAGGGAGCTGTGACGTCTCCCAGCAGCGCAGCAGAATGTCAAGCAAAGCGCAGCCCATGGTCTCAGCACTCAAGGCCTTGGACAAGTGCTGCTGCAGAAACGCCGTTGTTCCCCATGCTGGTCCTCTTTAGAGATTATTGCCCTCACAGCTCTGACTGCTGAGCAGGACACGTGGGCATTTCTGTGGCTGTGCAGAACCAGCGCAGTGGTGAGGGGAAACTGGGTGTGCTTTGGCCTCCTTTGCTTAGTTGATTTATTTGGCAGCTGGAAACAGTGGGACTGTAGCTCAGGAAAATGGTGGGGGGAAGATGGGGAGAAAAATAGCTGGTGCTGTCTCTAGTCCTGTCTGGGATCCTCTATGCATGGCCATGTCATAGGGTCAGCATTTGATGAAGGAATAGCTGATGTTTGATACATCTGCGGCTTTAGAGCCTTAGGTAGGTCCATACAGTGCCTTATAGACTGTAAATGAAATCCCAGACTGAAGCTGTCTTCCAGTTTTCTCTCATCCCAGTTCTTCAGCAAATGAATTCCTAACCTGTTCACCTGGTCAAGCAACTTAATTTTATCTTGAATTTACTGCTCACACAGCTCCATCCATTTCCTCTCCCTTCCTCAAGCGTGACTATGCAGTAGCTGGCAGAGCTGTATGAGGGAGCACAGTGTGTCTGAGGCTCTGCTAGCTTGGTAGCTAGCCAAAAATGACGCATGTGGAGACCCCCCTCCACAGCTGTATCCTTTTCAAAGTGATGTTTGTAGCAGAGAGCTACAAAAGTGCTATTATGTTGTCTTGAGTGGCTATGTGGGTTGCATTCTAAGCAGAGCAGGGATTAAATTTTGCCATCACTGCCCATGAGCAATTTGCCATTGTGCAGCGAGCAGCTTTCAGAGCAGGTTATTATTGCTGTCTGCACTGTACCATTCTTATTATATGAAACCTGAAGCAGGACTCCCAGCCTTGGAAGAAAAAAGATAATCCCTTTTCCTCTATTGTTGGCAATACCGTCTTAGAAGCCAGAGAAATGCGTCCCCCCTTCTCCTCCCTTAATGATCATGTGCTTTTCTACTCAGTGTTATTTCTGTGTTTGCTTCTGCTGCATTTTGAATAATGCTGGGACTAATATGGCTGTTCCCACTGAACGGTTCCAGCTGGTGGAAGGCCATGTCTTGCCCAAAAATCTCTCTCTGTGCACAAATGAGCAATGACAGCACATCTAGGGACAGGAAGTTAACCGGCAGGTTACAGTGAACAAAGCAAGTGGCAAAACCCGTTGAGGTGTATTTATTTTTATTTTATTAGGGGTCAGACATATTAGTGACAGAGAATGGCTTTTTGGAAGGGAAATTTTTAAAGAAAAGACATACTTATTGCCAAGGGGTGTTTCTTCCATTATTATTATCTAGACAGGGCCAAAATTTTAACAGCTCAAGATGCTTTGAATTAAAGCAAAACCCCTCTCCTCTCCTTTTCTCATCCCACTCCATCTCTCCCCCAAGTCGCAATCCAGATCACAGAAATGCCCACCGCTGCTTCTCAAACTAGTTTTTTTTCTTTCAGACAGGCAAAAAATGTCACACTTGACTGCATACTATATTGAAGAGGTACTACAACGTGTTTGCACTTCTCTGTTTTTCCATTTTTCTTTAACTGTACTTAATACTCCTAATTAACCCCAAATTTCAATCCTTTTCCATATTATATAAGAATCCAATCCCTGTTCAGTTGACTCCCACAGAATAACGTCATATCTGTCAAAAATACCAGCTTGATGCCAAAGTAAATATACCATTAGAATGAGTTCCTGTAATTTCTTCTTTGCCTCAGCTTCATAGTGAAGGAGGACCTGGCTTTTTGCAAAACAAGGGCTGATGGAAATTGGGTGTCTCCTATCTTACCTCAGATGGACCGTGTCCTCTCAGGCCTCCTGTATGAAGGTGAAGACCCCAGAAGACCCCAGAGGAATTCCTGGGGAGATCTGAAGAGGGCCATCCGTGTGGATGAAGTTGGCCCAGGGATCACAGTGGCTTTTCTTCACTTTTTCTCAGGATCTATATTCATTCTACCTTATAAAAAGCCCTCTTTGAGGGAAACACTGTTATCACTTTTTACTCTAAGGACCCATACCAATCTCCTTTTCGAAAGAAAAGGCTGAAAATTCAAGGCCTAGGGTCAAAATTAGCTTCTTAAAAGAAAACGTCCAGACACAAAAAGGAGCACAGTGAAGACTGTTTTATTGCTCCTGATTTTACATGCAGTCAATCCTGTGGTGGTGGGAGCCTTGCAGGAATCAAAGTGGTGATCATATCTGTGAGCAGGGGATGAGGTTCAAGGCATCACTCTGCCCAAGGAAATGTCAGGGCTTCTGGACTGGGGTCCTGGATCTGGGCTTGGTTTGCAAGAGCTGGTGGAATGTCCTTCACTAGCCTAATCCATGTTCCTCTGGTCCATAAACAATTTGTTTTGTGAGCCAGAATGTCCCAAGTCCAGTTTCCTCCAGATATCTCTCTCTCAGTTTGCTGTCCAAGAAAGTACAAGCTTTGGCTGAAGCTTTTCCATAGCTGAGGCATTTTCTGCCTGCATTGCCTGATGAACTCACACAACAGCCTTTCCCTTCTGCACCCTGAAGTGATGTTGGTCAGGGCCAGAAAAAATTTGTGAGATTCATTTTCTCTGGGAGTTCTACCGCTCTATCAAATTTTCTTTAAATAGGCCAGTGGTTCCAGCACATGTTAGGGGGAGAGCATGCAGATGCACACCCAGACAGCCAGCACGGGCACCTCTGCTTCATTTCCATAGGAAACAAAGCTACAGCAATGTCGGATTGGATTGACCTACTGTTTGAGGAGGTTGTGAAATTTAATTAGCACTCAAAGAAGCACTTGGCGATCTTGGGACACAAAAGTGCGATTGAAGTATCTTTGTTTCCACGCTAGTAAAATCTGCCAGAAAATGAAATAACCACATGGCTTTTCCGGTCAACATTTGTTGGAGCAGAATGATAATGGATGGAGGAGGGAAATACATTTGTGCCGTTCCCTTTCTGCTCAGGCTTGGGGCTGTCAGTCTAGCGCTGTGCCCTGTCAGCTTCACAATGGGGAAGCGCTACCAACCTGACAAGCAGGGGCATTCAAATCAGGCGCGGTGATCACACAGTAAGTGCTCAGGAAGGAGCTTTGTGTTGCAGTTTCACATGTAGGAACGTAGAAAACACCCTCCCTTCACTCCCCCATGGCCCCTCATTTCCGACAGGCGTGGAGGCTAATTACGCTATTGCGCAGCTCCTGGCAATTGCAAGGGCTTTTAATGCTGCTGCCTGCTTTGGAGGAGAGAAACTGGAATAATCTGCTTTGTGTAGTGTCCCTTGATGGAGATAAGAGACAGAAGTGAGTTGCCGGGAATGTAAATTGAATGAACATATTGCAGTTGCTGGACACAGCTCTGGTAGGTCTGCTCTGGCTCCGCTTCTGATTGACACAGCCCATCCTGCCCAGTGCCACTGCACCATGTGTCCCTACTGCTTGTCCCAGAGTACAGCCATGAAACAGGCTGTGGCTTCACGGTATGGCACAGGAGCTTTCAGTCAGTTTTCCATCATAAATTTTTCGTTCTTTACCTTTTTCCCCTCTTCCCTTCCTATGAGCAGATGAAACATGCACTTAATTTTCAGGAAAGTGACTGCTGTGGTAGCAGCTGTGGGAAATCAAATGCACAGCAGGCCCCCATAATTCACAATAATTTTGTGTAGCAGTTTCTGATGATGTGATATCAGGTGAAAATTATCCCTGCTACTTTCTCGTGTGCCACATCTTTGAACTCCGGCCTGCTTTTCCATTGGCATGTGTGCCTAGGGCTACCAGATTATTGACAGGGTAGAAGTAGTAATATCATAGATTAGTTTTAAAATCTTCCGTGTAAATGTATTGCTGGGGATGCACGCAGGGTGCTGCTGGAGCCTCAGCAGCAAAGACCATTGTTGTTAGCCCTTTAATCTCCACTGTTTGTATTTATGCAGATCCCTTTGCTAAGAAGCACCCATTTTGATCTATTATATTTACCCACCAATGTGATACTTACTTCTGACGAGATAAAAATGATAATGATATCTCTGTGTCACAGGATTTTATTTCAAATGAAAGATCTAACGGAGCATATCATGTTTTATTATTGCTGTAAGTTCAGTTATTAGTATCTGTGGAGAGGCGTCCTTCCCTTCCCTGTCTCCATTCAAGCTTGGCTCAGGGCACAGGAAAGGATGCACATGGGCTCTGGTTGAATGTACCATCCAGCACAGACTGCGCAGCCCCTCCTTTTAAAAGATTCTGGAAAACATGCTTGGAAAAGTGGGTCCAGGATGCCTATTCCCCATCAGCCAGTGTACAGCTTAGAAGACATGAGACCCCATGTCCTCCAGCAGGAAGGAGAAGGCCTCCAGGAAGCACTTAGGAGCTTTGGAGCATGTTGTGATCGAAGCAGAGAAGCCGTAAGGCAAGGGGCCAAATGGATGTGTAGTTTCTTGACATCACACCAAAGGGCCATTTGCCTTCTTTTAGCAGGACAGCAGGTCTCTGGGATTAGGGTAGGTGTGTGGACTGTAACACCAGGTTCCTTAGTGAGGTGGGCTCAGGAAGGGAAAGAAAGTGGGACTGTAGTTTCAGAAGATGTTGGTGAAAGGGTAAAACCTATTGCAATCTGATGCATCATTTCTATTGCTATGTATCAAATAGGGCTGTTAGCAGCTTGATGTGAAAGAACACTTAAATATTGATGATGAGTCTGCTCAGCGGAGCATTGCGTATAGTGAGAGGACCCTGTGAATCTGGAATATTTAATGTAATCAGCTGGAATGTAAAGCACAATATGTACAGGCTTGTTCAGCCTGTGCATTTAATCACCGTTCTCAAAAGGCTATTACCTGCAATAATGCAATGCCAAGTCTAAAGTGGGGAACAAAAACGCTATTTCCCAAGGGAACAGTGCAGAAGCTCCTTAGATGATTTTGGTTCCCTGTTTTCAGAGAACACCTTGCAGAGGTATCATCAGAAGTAAAGCTGGCCTAATAGTACAGACTAATTTGCAAATAAAAGCACTAAATACTGTTTATCTGTAGTTACTGTTTTAGTTACTGTTGGGGAGCCATCATATGTATTAACTTAAGAACTAACAAAAAAGGTCACTAATTTGGAGAAATTTGGCAATTCTTGCTCCATTCATTCAAAAATTCAGTCAAAAATTGCCCCCTTAATATACTTTTCTCCTACTTTTCTCCTGTTAAAGGAATTCCCTTCCTACCAGGATCTTCTGACAACCCTAGAAGACCACATAATGCTATCATGAGCAAAGTTAATAGTGAGCAAAAAATAGGCCAAATTAGAGAAAACAGTTAATTTGAAGCTTTAAGCTGAAGATCAATGATGAATGGATTCAAGCAAGAAAGCATCAGTGCACTAATGATCTGTTACTCAGAAAGAGAGGTATGTTTCTGACACATTAGATGTGTCAGTAGCCTCTGCAGTGATGGGTTTATAATAGCTTATGTATCCTATTAGTAGAGACATGAATGACAAACAGAATGATACCAAGTGCATAGTTCAACCAGCACTAACAAAATTAGCACAACCTCCATATACAGAAGTCTGTGAAGTTGTGACTTGCTGTACACTGATGGCAATAGACAGAGTTCCAATGGATTCTGGCCCCTGGCACATTTATCCAGGGCTTGGTCACGCTCAGTCAGTGCAAGGCAGAGGAATAAGCCCCAGGAGCACCCTTAAGCTCAAGTCAGTGTAGAGGGGTATTAGCCCATTTGTAGAGCAGAGAGACACATGAGAGGTCAGCTCTGTTCCTGCAGTGGCGTTTGATGGTGGCATATGAGTAAGTGGCTCCTGGATGTGTGTCTTTCAAGGGCGGGTTCCTGGGACTTTTTCCCTTTACCAGAATAAGGCCTTGCTTCAAAACCTGTCTTTTCTCCCAGGCTTGTTGAGAGAACTTTGAGTGTGGAATGGTTGTGGTGTGTATTTCTTATTTAAACAAGGATTGTTTAAGGTTTGCTTGAACTTGCCTGAACTCACTCACTGTCTAGCTTTCCAAGTACCAGCACCTCGTCAGCTTATAGGAAAGGGGCTCACAGCACTCTTAGAGTGCTTTTTAGACATTTTGTTGTGTATTGTAACTCCATAACCCGAAAATGAGGGACCCTCCTTAAGTCTGGATTAAACCAGTGAACAATACAGACACCACAGCTACACAGGCTGCTTTCCCTGGTTTATGGGAAAGGATGGGCTTGGAGAGATGCAGAGGAGACCAGCAGTGATATATTTTTCCACTAATAAAAATAAAAACCCAAACACCCTACTTCAGCTGACAAGGAGGATTTAATGGCTAAGCAACAGGCCCCATCCGCCCCCCATCCCATGCCTTCTGGCCTTCTTCATCTGGGAGTGTGACCTAGAGCCTGTTTCCACTTACTACACTTGTGATCAATAAAGACAAGAATGAGGAGGGAGATGGCCATGCTACTATAATGAAAACTCAGATCCCCACAGAGCTGCACCAACTGCATTTTCATTTCCACTGGTGCTGCTAAACACCCCACAGCAGAAGCAGCACAGACAACCAGAAAACTACAGCCCCATCATTCTTAAAAGAAAGCCTGTCAAATAATACTGTGTGCCTGTATTTAACTGCCATAGCCCTAATTTCTTAGATGCAGCAGACACCATAAAGCATGGCTCAGCACTGACTCATCACATCAGATTCCTCATACTGGGCAAAGACGTTAAATCAAAGTGAAAATCCATCCATTTTTTATTTCTGCTGAGAGCATGGCAGTGGGCACACAAAGCTTTGTAACCAGCCTCCGGACTGGAACTGGTCTCCAAAGGAAGGGTTTTGAAGAGCTGAGCCAATATGTTCATCCAGAGCTAAATGCAAATACAAGCGCTACATCACTACTGCACAAGGAAATGAGTTCACAGGGAGGTGAAACTGCTTTCCCACAAACCATTGATCCCCAATCCGTTTTCCAGGTTTGCTAAAATTAGTCTCTCACACTCATAGGTAGAAAACCTGAACGACAGCAGGTAACTTGATCCAAATGCAGGTCATTCTTGCATTGATTTTGGAATTTGTGAGCAGTTGAACCTGGCTCTGCTGTTGTACAAGTGCCTGTGCTAACACACCTGTGCCGTTCAGCTCTGGGTGCAGAACTGTTTTTTTCAGCCCTGTGAACACCTACCCGTAGACCTCCCAACACCATTCCAAAAGCATAAGCTCTTTTAGAAAGCTATTTCACTGTCTGAGATAAAATACCTTTTATTAACAAACTTCCTTCACCTAAGCAAGCCCACCCCAAACCAGAAAGACCCACAACAGAACCAGCCTGTGGGCTGCCATGACCCCTATTTATAGAGGTGGGGCTGGGGCAGTGGGAGGGAGATCTCCCTGCCCACACCTGGGGATGTGCTGTGAAAGGTAGGAGCAGACAAGCCTTTGCTTTCTTTCTAGACAAAATTACAGAGTTACATCTAGGGAGAAGAGGCTCTAGGATAAAAAGCAAATAATCCAGAAATGGGGGGGAGGGGAGAATATAAAATACTCTGGTTTTAATCGGAAAAGCAATTTAGTTGCAGTTTTCTGCATAATTCTGTTGAAGAAATAAATTATGCACAAGAATGTGCTTTTCTCCTGAGGCTAAAAAAAGAACAAGTGGGGCTCAGGGAAATGCCTAGGACTTACATATGTTTGCCGTTTAGCTGCATTTTTTGACAATTATTTGTAGGTTGAATAGTTTATCCTGTAAGCTTCAGCTCTAAAATGGACTCCTAACAAGAGTGTGCAGCAGGAGTGTCCTCTCATGTGGGAGAAATTATTTTTTTCTTCTGTGGTGTGGGACCATCCCAGAAAGGCCTTTCCTGGTATTTCTGGGGCTGTCAGAGCCCCTCGCGTCTCTGGTGGGGCAGCTCTGCCCCATGGGGCCACGCTGAGCCCCAGCCGGGACAGCTCAGGCTGGGACCTGCCCCAGCTCAGACTCTCCTCCCTCCCCGACCTGCTCGCTTGGGTAGATGTGACTGTTCCTTGGGAGTAACTTGCAGGATATGGGAACTCTGTCAGAAATAAATGAAGATTTAGGCAAGGTTGTTTTTCCATTGCTATGCTAAAGAAAAACAAATGCTGCAGTTCTCATTTCTTTAATGTTTTGTGCAGCAGTTCCCAAACCCATGAAATGCAGCAGTGCTTTCTTTTTCGGGAAAAAAAATCCAGGCCCAGGAGACTGAAATTTCGGACTCCTTAATGGGAAGAACCTAATTTTTAAAATTACTTCTTTTCCGCTGAAAGGCTTAGGTTTGGGACTTAGGAGCTCAAAGCACTTAGATATATTGGAAAGCTTTTATTCTAAGCTTTAAAATATTAATTTAGAAATCCTTGAGTGGAAGAGGATCATCATGAACCATCCTAGCAAGGTTTTGTCCATTTTTTGTTTTGGTTGATTAAACGTAAGTACAAAACTTGTCTTGTGCATATGGTGTGCTTTGCAGGAAAGAAAAACATATTGAGAGGCAAAACACAGTCTTTATCCTCCAAACTTTGGCTTTTCTTGGTATAGATCCAGCATCAGACAATTACTAAGTCCCTTCTGCTTAGTCTCAAGTGGTCTTTAGGAATCGGAAACAGCATCTGTTAATTTTTAGTGGTGGACTCTTAAGTGGCTTGGCTTGGGCTTTTCAGCCAGCTGTTACCACTGCACAAGCTGTGGCTTTAGAGGGGAGGAGGAGGCATCGGTGACTTGGGGACCTGGAGATAAGAGGTGCTGAGGAGCACACAAGGACAGGAACGGAGACAAGTCCTGAGGCTCTGGAGTGCAAGGGTGTCTGGCTGAGGAGAAACTTTCCTGCCCTGGAACTTGTCTGGGAGCCTGAAAAATTGTCTGGGGCTCTGTTACCACCCTGCAGAGGACATATGTCCCCACCCTGCACACAGGGTTCAGTCCCCCTCTCTCTTTTGTGCCACCATCTCACCAGTACCTCTCTGGGGCTGGTATTGCTTTGGAGCTTGGTAGGGAAATGGATGGCAGTCACCCTCAGTACACCGGAGGGTAGAAATGCTCCTGAGTCTGAAAACTTAAACCCTGGCTGAAGCCTTCAGAAACGAGCAGGAGTTTCCCACAGACGTTTGCTGCTGGCGTCTCCTGCAGCGCGTGGAGGAGAGGGAGGGATGCCTGCCTTTATGGCCAGATGAGAATGGGTGCACGGCAGGCAATTCAGATCCCATTTCCACCAGTTTGTTCAAAACTTTGGGCAGGTCTCTCCATTTCTGTGAAGGATGCAATGATTCCCTGAAACAGTAATACCCACAAGGAGGTACAGTACTGCCAAATTAACTGGCATTTATAACACATAAAAGTCCTCAAGCCACAGGTGCTGTGGAAGCTCCTAAATCTCATTTTATGTTTGTGGCTACACTGGTGATGTTTTCTGTGCGTCAGGGGCATATTTAAATGACACTGTGATTGTGAGGAGATCTATAATTTAATTTAATCCCCTGTTTACAGTGAGTTTGATTTGATGATGCCTCACAACTGCTTGATGACGAAGACGACATGCATGATTACAGTTCGTAGACATCTCACAGCTGGAGAAGAGAGTATTTTTTCTTAGTGATATTACTGTGGAAACCATAATGTACAAGCTGCCTTCCTGCCCTGGTGGCTGCAGTTGTGCAAATAGCTGTGTTCTGCAGTAAACCCCCACTATTTCTAACCAGGGAAAGGTCTCTATTTTCTATAGCAGACGACTCTAATTTTTCTTTTCTATTCTATATCTGTGTGTAGTGACTGATCCTGGAAGACGTATAAGGTGCAACCAGGATGAATGGCAATGCATTGGAGACTGGCCTCTCCTTGAAATAATGGCCTTTTTTGTGAGCATGGTGGTTAAAAACAATAAGAGGCGGAAACCTTTTCTGCTTAAAACTGGACCTCTGTTCTGTGGAGAACAGTTTACATTCCTTCATCTATAAACTGATGAAATGCATATAGAATCACTGATGGAGAATCAGTACTTTCTAACGGAAAAGTGAAAAATAGATTAAGAAAATTCCTTTTTTTTTTTTTTTTTAAATGCTGAGATTTTGAAATGCCAAATCCAATGCTCTGTGTCCAGAGAGTCTGTTCTTATTCTTGGGAAAGTCTTCTGTTTTGCAGGCTCGTGTGTCTTTAGTTCAAGTATTGAAGATCACTTTTACACATCAATTACAACATGGAAATGAGTTCCATGACAGGTGAACACGCTGAAGGTCATTTGCTTTGTCAGAGCATTGAAAGCAGTTGCCGTTAGCTGTGCCCATCTCTGCGGATCTGACAGAAAACGGTGTTTCATGTTGTGGTACAGGGGGACCGCAGGAGGCTCTGAAAGGACTCGTTTATGGGACAGCACCTCATTTGAGTTATTTTTGGTAGTGGGTACATGCGCAAAGACATTATTGGTGCTGAATCAGCTTACTTTTAGGGCAATTTTCCCCTTGTCCTTCCCCCATCCCCAGCCCGGTTGATTGCCTAATGGAAGCTGACAGTAAACCTCAGCCCTGATTGTCAGATTTCTTTAGAATAAAGAGAGGAAGGCAGACATTTGAGGAACAAAAATAGCACGCATAATGAGCTCCCTTATTTAGTCAAACTGCTTTTTTAATAACCTTCCTTTTCTTTCTCTCTCTTGCACAGGCAGACACACCAAACACGTGGCATCTTCAAACAATAGGAGGTGCTGTGGGTATTGGGGTTGACAGAAAGTAGATGGATGCGACTGCTGTTCCCTGGGGTTACTGCTTGGTCCCTCTGTGAGGATGCAGCTTGGGAAAGCCATTTGGGAACAGTCTAAAAACTGATCTCTTCCTTCTTAGTACTTTTGTTTAACTCATCTAAATTCTCATCCCAGACATGGGAGTCTCTCATTTGATTCAGACTGTGCGCTAATGTCATGTCCCTTCAGCATGTGCGTAGGTTGGCACTCTGATGGTGAGCTTTGGGCAATGGTGACAGTTCAGGATAGTCTGTGCTTTTTACCTCCAGCCGGGGAAAAAGTTTTTTCCCAAGTGAACCTGAAAACCATCTTTAAATATGGGGAAAAGAGAGTCGGACAAAGCATGTAAAGGAAGTTATCCTTCATACACTCTTTAGAAGTTGGACATCACAGTCTCTTGCTTTTGTGCCTGAGATAGTCTACGTATGATGTTATATTCTACGAAATATTCGTCTTGAAGTGGGTTGTGGTTTTTTTTTAACTGTTCAGAAGTGTAGCTGACAAGCAAAGAAAGAAAAGCTTATTTATTGACTTTCCATGGAAAAATATAACAAAAGATAAAATGGAAAATATGACGGAGTCCTATAGATAGTCAGAAGATATGATGGAAAACATAGGAGTCTGATTTATTTCGGGATATATCTGTTCTACCTCCACGTCCTTAGAGAGGACAGAACTTTTACAAATAACCCAGCACTGGAGATGACAAGCTGTACTTTTAGCATCACCACCCTATTAAGCAGGATTTCTTTACCTTATTCCTCACTTGCTCTGGGGTCTTATTTTATGGTAACCAGTTGACAGTGAGATGAATTACTGAGGACAAGACATGGCACATCTTTTATAGCACTGTTTGTCCAGAGAGGTCTCAAAACTATAAAGTACTTGAGCTGTATATTATCTTGCCCAGTGGAGAAATGCAGCTTCTTCAGGGGCGGCACAGAGCAGCTGTCCAGCCAAACTAACTCGCACCAGACAAGTATTTAGGCTTACGCGCTGGTGCAGCAACTGAAACGTGCCAAGGGTATGGAACAGTGTTTGTAGTTATTATTTTGCTATTTACTACAAGTAGGCTTAATTTCATTATCAGTTTTACTTGCATCAAAGAAGAACTTAAAAGGAAGAGTAAACTCGTCTATTAATTACCTAAATACTTTCAAATGAGACTGATCTTAAGAAGCAACTTGGCTTTTATCCCTTGGTTGTTCAGCTCCTAAATAACACGGCGGACTTGGGCTGCAACTTGGCTTTTATCCCTTGGGTGTTCAGCTCCTAAATAACACTGCCGACTTGGGCTGTGCATCGGGAGATAAATGGTGTCTGAATGTCATCAAAATGTTAGCTCCAAATAAATCCCAATAAGTTGTCTGGGTAAAGGGAACACAGAGGTGAGGTATAGTACATTTTGTGTTGCCTCAGAAATTCAAATTCGTTTACAGTATATATCTTATATTTATCTATATTCCAGAACGGTATTATCTTTATTTTTGTGGATTCCTATTGCTTTCCAGTGCTTTTAGTCTGTAAATTCAACCCCAGATGGATGTTTGTCTTAGATATATCAAATCAGCTCCTTCTGAATCAGGACTGGAGCGTGAGTTTCTTTTCAGGCACGTATCTAGGGTAATATACCCAGCTCAAAACCAGGCTGGGGTGAAGGAAAATTCCAGTTTGGAACTGTTTATATGCCTGTATTAGAGAGACCGATTTACCCATTTCACAAGAGCTGTTATTATTAGTTAGAAAGTAGGAGGTGTGTGCAGATGCTGTGGAATTTTCTGCTGCTTTGGGCCCGTGCTGCTCTGTGCTTTGGGAAGCTTGTCTGTCTTATCCATTCACCAGCCCAGGCTTGGAAAGGATGTCCAAAAAAAAAAAGTAGAGCAGGACAAGCTTTTCACAGCCCTTTTTATATCTCACTCCTTTGCAAGTGCGTGGGTTTTTTTTTTTTAGACAGATTTTCCCATCTCTGTCCCAATCTGCATATTCTTCTTCCCTGACCTGTCCACTGTAAATGGACCACTGTAAATGAGCCATTATAAAGTGGCTCCTGAGCTACTTCACTAGACAGGTTCTGCCTTATTTCCATCGAAACTAAACTTTCTTCTTGCAGTGATATGTAAAAAAAGACCCAACCGCCCCACCACCACCTCCAAACTGCAGGTGAGCTGAGTGCACATTAGGTCTTCTCATCATTTTGCACTGCTCTAGCTCCTGCTGTTTTTATTGACAAGTCTTGCAAGTTTGTTATCGAAAGTGGAAGAATAGAGTCTCTATTTGTCTAGCTGAAATGAAGAATCTTTTCTCATCTTCTTAGTTTGCGTTAGCCCTTCTCATCCTCTTTGCCTCGGTGTTGTTTCAGTCCTTGTTAAATCCATTAAACCCTGGGACATGGTCCATTTTAAAGGGTCTGAATGCATCGCTCTCTACTGATCTAGGAGATATAATTACTAGAACAAATGTCACTTGTGTAATCCTTAAAGAGCAGAAATCTATCTGTAAGTCACTAATGTGGCCCAATAGGGATGATTTTACTGCAGAGTATTAGGAGGAAAAAGCTCTCTTTGGAATCCAGAAAATAAATAAATATTAAAATTGATTGTTATATCCTTTCAGAAGTTGACACAAAGATTGATGGTTAATAAGCATGTGTTCTTAATTTGCATTGCAAAATTTTCATTGAAAACTACAGGCAACCATCGAAATAGTCAGTTCATTATTTTGTTAGCCTTCTTTTTTCCTATTGTCTACCCATGGGTAAGAAACTATATATCAATAAAGGAATACTGAGAAACTCCGCTGCAGACAAGCAAGATAACAGATTGCAGTAGGTATCCATGGTTCCCTGGATTGGTGCCAGGGTTTGTGCCTCACACTAGCTCAGAAAGTCAATGGACAATTTATTCTGTACTAAAAATATTTTCCCTCGTTTCTTTATTTTTTTAGCAGTATATATACACATACACAAAGTGAATTTCAAATTCAACAGATGGATGAGATTATACAGAAAAGACAAGCTGCTAAAGAAAGCAAAAATGCTATTGTCTTTGATTTATGGATTTGTTCCAGTCCGAGAAGCTCGAAGCGTTCTTTGATAAGGGCCATAAGTGATTAGAAAGTAATGAACTATGGAAAAGGGTCGGAAGATGTTGAGATTAGATCTTTGTGACTGAACAGGAGCTAGTGATGAAACAATCTGCATGAAATGCTGCCTCAGTGTCAGCTTCTCAAAACTGTTGATTTATTCCTGTTATCTTTACATTTTGCTTCCAAAGAGCAAGATACGAGGAATTAAGTAGCCAAAGATAGGGATATTTTCACTTAATGTTTCATTAGCTTCTGTATGCTTCTAGTTTACTTAAAGCCTGTGCAGATTACCGTCTTTTCCTTGTTCACCTTCTCAGAGATTCATGTTTAAAGAAGATTTGAAAACATTTCCATGTGGGGAAAAAAGTTCTTTGGTTAAATTCAAAGTCTCTTTTGATCTCCCTGAGATTTAATCATTGAAAACACTCTATGAAAGGGAAAACCTTTATATATACATTAGACCAAAGAAATAGTATTGCAGGTCTCAGAAGTCTTCAGAATTTTTTTCCTTGTCAAGTATAGATGATCTTGTATTAAAATCTGTTTCTGTTTATTTCAGTAGCCACACAATTGAAAGTTTCTTATTCCACTTGTAATTCTATCAAGAGGGTTTCATGCAAAGGTAGTTCTTAGTAGCAGTAATGTTCTTATCACTGTGATGATCTTGGGATATAAGTGAGGCAAGATTTAGAAGTAGTGCCTTTCAGTTAATCAGCTACTGCACTTGTCTAACAAAAGATAATGCCAAGCAGCCTGTGATGTCTCAGATTATAATTCTCTGTGTTTAATATATGGAAACCCTAACAGTATCCTTGGAATATGGAGTTAAATGTTACATACTGCCATCAGAACACACTGTCCAAGTCCTCATTACATTTCTTTTATTTTTAACTAAGAATAGATGGGGAAAAATTATTATCCCTATTTTATATTGGGGACACAGTTATACTGCAGTGTACTTGCTCTTTACTCAGGAAATTTGTACGGGAGCGAGCAGTTGCGTCTAGATTGCCCGAATCTCAGTGCTGTTGCCACAAGGCCATCATCTGGTGTTTTTATTTCTGGTATTATTTTAAGCACTATTTGTAAAAAAATTACTTAGGACAATCTGAACACCTAATTTCAATAGCTTTGGTGCAATTTGGATGCCAAATTCTGTAGACAGCTTTGACAATCTCAGCGTATCTGCAGGATGACATACTAATATAATGTTTTTTTGTAGGAATTGAGTGAAGGACAGTATAGAATATTAATGAATATTCCACAGATCCTTTGTAATACCTAGCCATATTCTAGCTCTGTAAAATCCTTAGACTAGTAAAGTTTTGAAATTCTTTCATGTCATTTGGTCGAATACCAACATTTATTAAACAAACTCATTGACCCCCTGGCAACTGCATGTATTCAGTGTATCTTTTAGCAGATTTTGATGCTGAACAACCAGACCACATCCTGATGGATGTACTAGAGGTAATGTGTTTCCTGTATTAAGGAGCCTTCAAATTGATAGTCCTTGAAATGTTTCATAAGAACAAGTCTTCCCCTCTTTCTCCTCGTCTAGACCCAAACCCAGGATTCTCAGAACTACCTCTTGTTTTCTGTGCCCCATAATACTTTGTGCTTGGCAGGTCTTATTTCATCCATTCAGCTTTACTTTGACTCAACTACAAAGGGCAGTGCATGTTCTTTCCAAGGTAGGAGTGGTATCCATCTGTTTAAATAAGAAGAGACTATCTGTGTTCTTTATTGAAAAAACCATGAAGTAAGAGCTTATGGTTTTCTTGTCTTGCACTTGAAAAGTGAAACTGCTCACTTTCTCTGGAAAAAAATTCTTTCAAAAAGAATATTAAGGCTAGGTCCTAAGCCATATCCGGCCATGTAGATCTGATTTCACTCTGTCATGCAATCATTCAGATGAGCTGAACACAAGCATGGGTTTTGCCGTTTGCCATTCCAGGTTGGGGTCTCAGAAGACAGCCATCTGGATGGAATATGCATTTTGATGCTCAGTCAGGTGTCGCACGACCTATTTGTGTTTGTTCTTCCTGTAGGCAGCTTTGTTCCATCAGATTAAGCTGGGATTCTTTCCAGTTGAGGCACCTTGGTGCAAGCAGCTATTATTATTTGTCTAATGCTAGCAATGTGCTGGGGACTTTAACTCAGAACAGAGCTCTCTGTGTTCTTCTCATATGGCTGTAAAATGATCGTGCAGTTTTATGGGCTGTTTTTGCTTACCAGACTCCAGTAGTGCTTGTGCAGAAGGAAATACTCAGGAGCACGGGATATTGGCCAATGGATGAAACAGGACATTGGACGAGATGCATAAAACTCACCCTAACTCTTGGCCAAAGATCCACGGCACAGATTTGGAGGGAACTTGTAGTAAATTCACCGAAGTGTATTAAATCTCAGTGGATTGATCTGGGCTTTCTGGTTTGTAATGGATCCTTGAAGACATGGAAAATAGCTTCAGGTATGAGTTGCAAATGGGTTGACAAGTTCAGTTTGTATAATCATTAAGTTACTTCAAGCCCAAACCAAAAAGACCAACACCCCTCTGCTCCCCCAAATTGTTGTCTATGATCTACTGTCTAGACAGATTTGTGACAGGATTAAATTGAGAAGGTTGTTTGGAGTCATGATTTTAATTCTCACCCTCAAAGGAGAACTTGGCCAGAGTTGGGTTGGAATTTGTTTTCTGTAAAACACTGGGTGTATTTGGATTTGGTCCCTGGTGACTGTGAACTGCTGTATGTTGGAATTGTGCTCCATGAGCCACTGGGCTGTCAGGACACCACAGGTCTTCCTGTAAGCTGCCTACCTCTGACAATTAAAATAGCTGAAACTTCACCTTTTTATGCAATGCAAAGCAGACATCCTAGAATTTGAGGTGACTGAAGAGTGTTTCCCTGCAGGAAAATAACAGGCGCTTTGCATTATTGTATTTATTCTGATCTCACAACCTGACTGTGGTGAATTCTAACTTCTCCACCACCCCAGACACAACTCCTGACAGTGACTTGCAAGCCACAGGGCAGGCCAGTCCCATACATTGGATGTGCAGAGTTGCAGAGGAGGAGAGGACTCTTGCAGCACACAAGTGAGAATCTGCCTGAGCCAACTATGCAACACAGCAACGACCTTGTAATTAACATCTGTTCCCTGCCTGTTAGATAGGGGTGAGTCTACCACCATGATAAACTGCTCAGCAAAATGCTGAGCAACCTTCCCATCCAGCTACCTCAGAAGGCCTCAAAGGTGTTGGCAGGATCCTGGGACACTGGGTGCAGGGGTGTTAGGTCAAGCAGGGCCTCCAAAATGCCCTAAGATATCCTGTCAGGTAGGGCTTACAGGGAGAGCAAGAATATCATTATTTACTGCTATTTGGTTTACTTCAGGCTCTGATGAGACAAATTAACAACATCACAGCCCCAAATCAGCCATCTTTAATCTTTTAAGGCTACCCTTCCCCCAATGGCACAATGCAAAAAGCTTTGGTAATTATGCAGCAGCCCATCTTCAGCTGCACAGCTCTGCCTCCCCAACCAGTGCTGCCAGGCTTTCTCCTCCCTTGTTACCCAGCCAAGCTTCCTTTATAAGTCCTCTTAATTGGCTCGTTAGTGTAACCTGAGGCTACCTGTCCTGCTTGGCTGATTCACTAATGAGGCTCAGCTGCCTTTTCTCAGACCCAGACAGGCTGGAGAGGGATCTGTAAAACCTGGTTGTGGGGATTTCAGAGCTGTTCCTTCCAGTCCCCTGGTAGCCCAGCCTCTCTGGCAGCAGCATCACTGGTGGCTTTTGCACAGGCAAAAACCTCACGGGCTCCCAGCGGGCATTACTCTCCTGTTCAGACAGGGACTCTGTCCCTAAAAACCCATCTGTTGTTAGTACATCCTAATATACGGAGCATTGCCAGTGGTTACTGCTGCTGTGCCTGTAAAGCCAAAGAAAGGGCCTTTGTGCTAATTCACAGGATATAAGTGCTACTTATGAAATGTTTCCCTGGACATCAGCAAGAACAGAAGTAAATGCAAAGTAATTGTATATTGGGGTTTTTAGGACTGAAAGTTACCAAGACTGGCATTAGGCCTATCAAGCTTTTGGTACCTGTGATACCTGTCTTGCAAATGCCCTTGCTCCAGGCTTTCTGTACAATACACATCTCCTCTGGAAGGTAGTCGGGTGGCACAGACTGCTGGGGAACCCTAAGGAGATCAGACTAGCTGAGCTCATTGCCCAGCGAAGTAGGGATGGTGACTTCAGGAGCAGCAATGCCTTGCAAACCTACCTGATGGACAGTTATGGGCAGGAGTGCTGGCAGGACAAAGGTTTGACCTTTCCCTTCATAAGCCACATGCAAAATGGGTTGGGTAGCTCTATTACTGTATTTTACATGCTCCCTTGAGGGCTATGTGGTGAGGAGCTCACTTGACATGAGCCAAGCCAGTGCTCCACATCTCTTTCTCTCCTACCGCCGGCCTTTGGAGAGCAGCTCTTATGTTCATTCAAGACCAACAGTGAAAAGGTTGGCAGAGTCCTGGTAGCTTGCAGCTGTGTAAGCCAAACCCGTAGGAAGAATTTGAGCAAGCAGGCTCATAGCAGTTGTAACAAAACAATTTTTTTTTCTCCCAATCTTTTGTTGGAAAAAGCAACTTAATCATACTGGTAGAGTCTTAAATAGCTCGCAATGTTAATTGCTACGATTTAAAAATATGAAGTGAGAGGTTATGTGCTTGGACGAATAGCAAGAATTTTTCCTGTTAGATTAACAGACATCATTGTTAGAAACAAATGAGATAAATTTCCTTTTGTGCTAGCTGATCATGGGAAGCATCAATGTGCCACAGCTATGGAAATGGCAATGTGATGTTGGGGTTTGTCAGATGAAGGTCTTCTTCAAAGGGAAAGGAAGTATCCATGCAAGCTGTCTGTGTCTGAAACAGTGCTACTTCAGTGAGTCATATCCAGGAAAGGTGAACTTGAACCAAACGATCAAGGGAAAGTGGAACCTACTGTAAGAGAGAGGACCTGAAGAGTTTGGCTTGTTTAGTCTAGCAAATCACAGACCAAGAGATGACCTGGTTGCTGTCTAAAAATATCATAGCGGAGTAAAGAGCAGAGAGAGCGAGAGAGGAACGCACTGGCTGAGAGCAAAACATATGCATTAACCATGCATTAACTTAGGCTGGAAATAAAGCAGCATTTAACCATTAAAGCAACAAGATTCTGGAACAGAGCAGCATTCATGTCAAAATAACAGGAGCAAAAATACTGTCTGTTTAGAGATGCAGCTTGAAGCATGTATGAAAGAGATTATGTGATGTAGTGGCCTCTGCTATCAGGGCATAGGATTCAGTGACCCATCCAGGCTCTGCCAGTCCAGTGATCCTATGTTCCCACATAGCTGTCGCTATCATCATCCGAGAGGAAATGTGCACTGGCTGAGAAGTTGTTTCTCGTAAGATGCCTTCTGGTTACTCACTGACCTGTGACCAGACACACCTTTGAATCAGAGGGCAAATAGTGCTTGCTAGAGAAAGGAAGTTTTTTTCAAAGCCTTGATGTGTCTGTAATATAAATTGACAGATCCTACAAAGGGGCGGAATTTAGGGAGGTGCAAAGAGGCATTGAATGTTTCAATGCAGAATTAAACTGCTTGGAAGGAGTATAAATTCTCATGCTCAAGTGTATAGGTGAAAGTCTGCTAAACGGGGATTAGGTTGAAGCCTTGAGTAGACATTGTGGGGTAACATTATCCCTTGTTTACCTCCTGTAAGACTTAGTGCATCTCCACTGAAGCACCTGATACTGGTGTCGTGGTTTAACCCCAGCCGGTGACTGAGCACCACAAAGCTGCTCACTCACTCCCCCCTGGTGGGATGGGGGAGAGAATTGGAAGAGTAAAAGTGAGAAAACTCATGGGTTGAGATGAGAACAGTTTAATAATTGAAATAAAATAGTAATAATAATAATAAAAGAATACACAAAGCAAGTGATGCATGATGCAGTTGCTCACCACCCGCCGACCGATGCCCAGCCAGTGTCTGAGCAGCGGCCCCCGGCCAGCTTTCCCCCAGTTTATATACTGAGCATGACATCATATGGTATGGGATATCCCTTTGGCCAGTTGGGGTCAGCTGTCTGGCTGTGCCCCCCCCCCAGCTTCTTGTGCACCGCCAGCCTCCCCAGTCGGAGCATGGG
>NW_009203396.1:150627-173649 GCF_000690835.1 Fulmarus glacialis | reverse complement strand
ATTATTCTCATACTAAATCCAAAACACAGCACTGTACCAGCTGCTAGGAAGAAAATTAACTCTGTCCCAGCCGAAAACAGGATAACTGGGCAGTGGCAGAGAGAAGGTTTTAGATTAGATGTCTTGAGCAGCATGGAAGTCCCCAGGGTCCTGTTATTTCCAACTCTTTTACCCTGTAGCAACCTGGAAGTTTTATAGGGTGGGAATTTCATCAGCTTTTGAGTTCCAAGGGATGATCCGGTATTGCTCTTAAGGAAGCCAGAGCCTATCATTTGACAAAAAGTAAATCTTTCTTTTCCTATCCGCCCTCTGGGGCAGAGACTTTTGTTCTCACCGTTAGAGAAATATACACCAGCCACATCTGCCTGATTCAACAAAGCTGTTCAGGCAGAAGACCCTTCATGCCACAGCTCACAGAAAGGGGAACGGGGGTCAGCCTGAGTACTGACACCGGAAATGATCTGACCGTGGCCTTCAAATGTATAGCTAATAAAAACCTGACCCTGCACTCCCAGAAGCGAGTAACAAAACCCTCGCTGACATTAGCGGTGTAGGGGTGAGCTCCCAGCGTGCTCTCGGAACAGCTCTTACAGTGCTGCTGGCGTTACCGCCCTGGTCACCGAGGTGTGGGCTCTGCCGCCGCTGCTGTGGGTCCCCGCCTGCATCGACCACTGCACAGGGCAGCTGCCTGCCTGCCATCCATCATCCAGAAGAGCTGCTCTGCTAAATGGTGTGCAGAGCTGGGTTAAAGGCATGTTCATTTCCTTTGGATTTTATTTTTGGAATTTCTGAGCAGATCCAGTGCCCTGAAGGCTAAAGCTGCTGCTGCCTTTTGGGAAACTGCAGGGAAAAGTAATGTCTCATCTCCAGGAGAAGACAACAGTCACACAGTACAGCACATCAAGCACTGGCTTTCATCATTTCAGCAAACACCACTAAATCACAGAGCACATCATTTAAAACAAACACTGTATAAGGGCTTGTAAAATAACAATACAAAGCAGCTCTTAAATTTCCCCGGTGTCAAACCAAGCCAGTTGTACTGGCAAGACTCCAGCTTCTAAGGTACACACAGTGTGAAAGTGTCTCAGTGCAGACAAGGGAAGTACAGTCCCAGTGTTTCATTCCTACTTACATCATAAGGGGACAAGTTTTTCATGGACAAGAGGGACTGCTGTAGACAAGAGTCATACTAAAATCATGAAATGATTAACTGCATGGGCAGGTCCCGATTTCAAGGTAAATGGCAGGTCTTCACCTCTACCAATCTCTGTGGTCAATTTTCTGAAAAGTCAGTGTAACAGGGAAGGTGGAAATCCATAAGGAAATTGCACGAGTGATTCATAGTGGTTGGTGTTGCCTTTTCTTTTCAGGAAGTATTGAACTCCAATATCACTGTTTGGCTGTAGAGAGAAGTGCTGTTGGCTGAAAATGCTGTGTTTTGGATATAAACCCGTCTGCCTCACCCAGTTTCTAACGTGGATTAATTGCAGTCATTTTCAGCTGGATAAAATATCCTACATTTCTATCCTGATCTGTTCTCCAGTATTGCTCCTAGATCTTGTGTGACTGATACCTTTGATAGATGAAGTGCTTAGTCCACACGTAGCAATCACTTCACCCATCACTTGAAACCAAAGGAACAATGGCATTATTAAATTGCAGCAAATTTACTGCCCTTGTGACTATATATCGTAAAATTTCCTTTGAGTTCAGTGGGAGTGCTATTAGGACGTCACTGTATGCTTTGGAAACTGCTGTCCCATGCTCCAGTTTAATGTGTCCCAGCCACAGACAGATCTCACTCCTTTTCTCCTTACTTTCTACTGCCACTGTTAAGAAGACATTGAGGATCTTGCTAAGCAGGGATTAACTCTTTTGTGAACACCTGCAGCACCTGCTGTGAAGAGGGGGTGGATGGTGATCGGTAAGCATCAGAGCATATACATCCATAGTTACTTGATCAGATTTGATGGTTTGCATTTATTATTATTAGAAAGTTCCTCTTTCTGGAATGATGCTGAACAACTTACTGTTCCAGACCAGTTCTGTTGTCTGGTAAGCTGTATCTAGTCATTATACTGCTTGTCTCACGTTGAAATGGATTTTGCCATTGATGTGCTGGGATATTAGATGACACAGACTGCTTTGGAATAGCAGCATTTGAAAAATCCTCTTGTGTATGTATTACTTGGTGGCATTTTTTATTAATTCTTGTTCTTTGTAGGTGATGGAGTAGCACTGAATAGCCTCAGGTATGGGTGGGGAGTGTGTGGGAACAGATCCTGAAAAGTCTGAATGAAAAAGCAGCCCTACCCAGAACAGCATGACTTGGGAATTCAGCTTTTCTTAAGGGATAGAGAAAGAGTAAATATGTGATTTCTAGATTGTTTACCTACAGCAATTAGTCCTGTATTGATACAAGATTAATCACTTCTTTTTAGTGACTCTTCAGTAAGTTTTGTTATTTTCCTGTACAGTTTGATGGGTGGAATGGACTTATCCCATGTTAATCAAGGAGAAGAACCATCACGTGCAGTCACTGATAAGCAATTATAATGTAAAACAACAGCAATGAACTCAAATTGCTCCTTACTGCCCATCACTGCTCTGCTTTTTATAGTAATAATATAGTCCATTAAAACCTACAATCACTGTAATGTTTATGCATTATTGGGGAGATAAATTGCATAATTCTCATTTTGCAATTTAAATGTAATTATGAGCTTACTAATGACTAAAACCTGAATTTGCTAGACTATCAGTTTTTCTAACACTTGCCAAAATTATAGGTAATTACTTAGAGCTTACAATAATTATAAGTCCATCTTTTAAATAATTAATGTGCACTTTCATGGTACAAAACAGCTAGTAATCAAACGACCTCTGGCTTTTACAGCAAGCCCATGCAATTAGTCTTATTGTGTAGGTCTATAGAAATATACCCATTACAAGAGTCTGTTAAGTTGGCAGGCTTGATATTGATGGCTGTTGCATTTTATGGTACCAGACAATGATTAACACACAACGGCCTTTAGAAATATGGGTAAGGACAAAATCTGAGTGCATTTTCTGAGCCACGGGATGCAAATCCAGAAAAGTAATTACAGGTGAGAGGAGTCTGAAGTTACTTTCTGTTGTCTTTTGGACTGTCAGATACTCTGCCGAGGGGATTTCTCAAGTCCATTCATCTTTTGCATCCTGCGACTCAGACCATTAGCCCAAGAAAGAACCAGCAACCTGTCCTGGGGGGTCTGCGTTGTATTAGACTGATTACTTTTATTGTGGTAGCACCTATCAGGTTGCCTCACTGCTGCCCTAGGGTAGGTGCTGAAGAAGCACAGTATAAATGTTTCTTCCTCCGGAGTCTCAAAATTTAATGGGATGTCAGTGGGAAATAGATACCTAACTTGTGAAGCCCATAGGTGTCTGCTTGCCAGATGCATCCAGCCCAAATTGCCTTAACTTCTGTGCTTAGCATTCCCTGAAGCTTTATTGAGAGCCTGCAGCCTGTGTACAGACACCAGAAGGCACAGGGCTGACTTGGTTGGCTTAATATGAGCCCATGTGCCAAAAACTTTTGTAAATTCAGCCCTGTTTCCCAGCAATGCACCGTATCCTATCACTTTGCGTTTTTTAAAGTGATAAAGATAGATAAAGCCAAAGCTGATAACAGCAGTGATTCTTGTGTTTGCCGTTTTCTCTGCAAACCTGTCTCCTAGACAAAGTTTTACAGTATTATCTTCTTTGAAGAAACAAAACAAAAGAACAAAATAAAACAACTCTACGGAAGGCAAAATCAAACCTTAAAATCAGTGTCAGCGCTTTTAGGGTCAATGAATGGATCTCAGCAGTGGAACTACTGCAGTGTGGTACGCTATAAATATAGTGCTGTCTTTACAAAATAAGTGAAGTGTTTTTGTCAAACTCTTGTTCCTCAGCTCAAGAATCTGCCCTTCGCCTGCCCCATCTCACCACACCCCTCTGCTCCCTTAGCCCCAACACCTGTAACCAGGCAGTATTCTGTAATGGCTGCCCTCTGACGAGACATCGCCATCCATTCTGATCCCACCTGCAGCACCAAAATGTGACAATGAGCAAATCACTTAACCTCTCTGAACCCCAGTTTACCTGTCTCTAAAATGAGAATTATGGTAACAGTTACCTAGCACAACAGGGTGATGGGAGGATTAATTAATGTTTATAAAGACTTTGAGGTCTTCAGATGAAAATTGCTATAGTATATAAGTGCAAAGTAATTATGATTATCATTACTTTCATTTGCATGTATAGACTGTAATTAGCTGTGGATTGTATTGCGTTGACTGTGAATAATTTAAAAGCTCTCTTCATGAAGGTGTCACTTTAAATGTTTTTACATTCTGCATTTAATAATACCAAGGTTTAGTTTCTTTTTCCCTTTCCTTACCCTCTGATAGTGATATAGCCTACGGTGTTGGTTTATTGGAGCCTTGAATGTAAAGTAGTCTATTTCTCATCCTGTTTTCCTTCATTTTAGAATAGAATAGAATAGAATTCTATGCTGATTAAGGAGCTTATTTAACACTGCAGGATGTTTCCCTGGCAGGTCCCTGCTGTGCAAACCGCAGGAGGGAGCCTTGGGCTCAGCACCCCGCTGGTACTCATGGGCTGTTCTTAGGGCACCTCCAGAATGCTCCAGTCATAGCAACGCTGTAGATGTGATGGGGGTTATCCATAGCTCTTGTGACAGCTCTGTTGAGTACCCACTCCATATTTACTTTCTGACTCCACTCCTTATTGAACGTAGAAGGATCCTTATTTTCTCTTCTCTGCATGCCTTGCAGCATAAAGGAGTAAGGAAGAAGGAACAATGGCTAGAGACTCATTCTCTAGGCTTGTGTCCTTTAAATGCTTCCCAAGTGTCTCTTCAAGCCTTGTTTTGCAAACCCATGTATCATGTGTGACAGTTACTCACCTTTCCTAGACATATTCTGAAGCTGAATGCAAGAAATAGTCCTTGTAGTAATCCTGTTCCCTTGGAACTGAATGGATTTGGGGAAAAAAGAAGCATCCCCCAGGTTGTTTCAAGATTCGACTACAATTACAACCAGGTTTATCCTACTCAGAACTCGAGCAGTTGAGTTAGAAATGTGGCTACCATGGAGATCCCTCTGGGGAAAGAGGAGGACAGGCCAGACCTTAGCAAGTACTTCTTGCTTGCATAAGTTACATGGGGAGCCATGTTGCTCTAATTTAAGTGCTTCGCTTAAATGCTTAAAAAAAGCTGAGTATCCGTTTTCTTGCTCTGCATCTTCTGAAAACATGGACATCTAAATTGCTTAAAAGTCTAACATCTGTTTGGTCTGATATATGCATACATCCACGTACTGTTGGAGATGGGAGCAGGAGCTAAAGTACTGTTTAGTAGATGTTCCCCTGAGACTCGAGAATTTGTCTTCTAAGAACATAACGAGCAGTAGGTTTTTGTGATCTGTGAATCCCAGGAAGTCAAAGCCAGTTTGTTTCTTTAGTGACCCCAAACCCAAGGCCCTATCTTTGCAGCTTATTTGAGATTTTTGTTTTATGCTGTGAAAGCAGAAGTAATTGTGCTTCTTTAAGCAAACACTGAAAGCAACACTTAAATTAACATCTCTTAATTAGGCAAAGGAGAAATTCTTGTCTGTATTGCATGTCAGAATTATGCATGTATTGATAGGAGGCAGGAGCTGTAGCTCCTCTGTTACTTGGGATACACAGCATGTGCACTGTGCTGTCCATGTGGGGGGAACCCCCTCAGGCCCCCTTTCATGTTGATGGTCACTCTGCATCCAGTCGAGCCTCATGCATAAAGCATGCCCACTGCTCAGTCCTCTCAATGGAGCAACTCAGAACCAGTAGAATATGTCCAATCAAGTGGCATATTCTAACAGAAGTTTCCTATTACTTAGTTTTAGAGTCTGGCCTCCCAACTTTAGCTGAGGATGGTGTAACACTGTAGTAGTCACTTCGCAGCACACCGTGGGGTGGCTTTCTGTGATGACTTTGGAGCAATACAGAAGACCACTTGAATTTGTTGTGAGGGAAGTGCTCTTGTTTTCCAATGCTTCAGCTAAATTTATAGTAGACAATGCTATCCATCACTTCAAAGTACCTTGAAAAAACTCATACTGCCTACAGTAGTATCTGAAACTCATAATCTTCTAAATGTGTTTGTCCCTCTGAGGAAGGGAGGCACAGTGCTGTCGTCCCATCATTACCAGTGGAGAGCAGAAACATAAGGAGCCTGTGGAAGAGCACATACTTAAGACAGAGCAGGACTAAGGGGAGATGAGACATCTTTAAAGCACTTAAAAAGGGGAAGAGAGTAATTTGTCCTTGTTATCTGTGGTAGATAGAACAAGGATGTTTAGGCTTTATACTGCAGCCAAGGAGATTCAGATTGCCTGCTACAAAAAGCTTTTCATGAAATATATGGTGAGGACTGGAACAGACAGCCTTGGGAGGCCCTGCAGCCAGGGCAAGTGAGTGTCTCTGAAACATAACACCAGGATATAGGCAAATAAGTAAGGGGATAGATTATATGTTGTCTTGAAGACCCTTCTGGCCCTGTAATATAAGACTGACTGGACCACTTGTGCTTTGAGTCCCAGGTTAGCTTCTAATCCTGGGACTTGCCCTTTTCACATGCCAAAAAGTGCGTAATTTCTATATCGAGTCTGGGTAGAGATTTATCATAGGGCGTTTCATACAGGCTAAATTCAGGCATCTAAATGAAAGGAGCATGGAGCACAGCGGTTTGGGCTAGGTAGCTCAGAAGTGTTTAAAGATTTTTTTTCTTTTTACATCTTGAATAGCAGTTTTGGGCTTGGGATTCTCCATCTGGTTCTGCTGCCGTCAATGTGAGCTACTACTGAGCACAGCAGTGAGCTCCCCAACAGCAAAATTAGCTGGGGTCAAGCTGGGGACTGTCTCTTCCTCCTACCTTCCGTTAGGGTACTCCTAATCTTTCAACCTCCGATGAAAGAGAGAATCTACAATGAAAAGCGTTTCTGCTTCTTTAGGCTTTTCCTGGAGGTATGAGTCAGCTTTACAAAGTGATAACTGAAACCCAAATCTTGTTCATTTATTTGAAATGACTACAGGAGATCAAGTTATCCTGCAGGTCTGTTCATACCAATATGCTCTTAGTTTTTCTTCTGCGGCAAAGTGCAGTGATAACCTTGTAGGAAAAGTTTGGATATCTCCCAGTATAAGGTGGGTGTGTGTCCAGCGTGCAGCGTTGGCTAAATCTATTTAGCATGCTCAAGTGCAGAGATTGAAACAAATCAAGAGTTGTTTACTGTATCCGTAAATGTGAATCAATGGCTTGTTAGTCCATGCCAGCCTCATTAAAATTAACTGTATCTGAAAGAATGAATGATTTTATGGTGATGGATAATCCACCTAGTGCAAGACGTTATTAGAGAAGATGTAGAACCTGGGAACGGAGTGAAAATAGTTCATTTGAGAAGAGAAGACTGTTGTCAGCAGAATGCCTTTGCAGGTAATTATGCATGTTGAATTACTGTGGAGAGAAAGGGCATGAGCATCAGCTGACATAACCTGGCATAGTTCTGGTGACTTCAGTGGGGATGCAGGGATTTACATCTGCTGAGGATCAGGGTCTGATCCAAAGCCAGAGATTAAGTCTATGAAGAAACTTCTGGTGATTTCAGTGGGTCAAGATTACTAGTATATAAATTCACACTGCTCAGCCCCCTAAGTCTCACCATACAAACGGTATTGCCTTAAGCATGAATATTGCTCTTCTGAACAGTTAAGGCTGCAGTGAACATCTTAGAACAGCTGAGCACCTCATCTTCCTGGATGTGCTTTATTCACAACATGTTCTATCTTAATCTTACTGATACTTCATTGGTATTTAGATAAATCAGGGCCAAAAGAATTAGAATAAAAGGTGGGTCCAAGAAGAAAGATCTTCCTCAGTTCCCTCTATTAGAGTTCCTTATTGGCTCATCCCATGGAGAAGTTAAGATTCCCCACATAAAATTAATTGTGTAAGAATGGCCACACCAGATTAGACATTCTCCTCTCCAAAAACATGACCTGGTTTGGAGTGAGAGATGCGTACACTTGGACTTTCTTTTTCCCTGTGCTTTTTATCAGTTTCAGGATGCTGGCTTGGGCTGTGGTTGTGAAGACAGTGCAATGCCATTCCTGACCAGTCCCATTTCTCTGCTGTACAGCAGGAGACACGTTACTCCATTATGTTTTGTAAAGGGAGTCTGGGAGCCATCTCTCTGAGTTCCTGGCATTAGATATGAGATTAAAATAATATATACAAGCATGTTTTTTTTAATTTGCACTCTCCCAAGCACACTAAATGAGAGTAACTCTTCGGGGCATCAGTATTCAGATCACATCTTCTTGCAAACAGTCTGTTGTTGCTGTAATTAGGCTTAGTTTACAAAATCGTTCACTAGCATTTCACAAACTGGCTGGTGATTTTTTTAGTGCCCAGTTACCTTGAAAACAAAATCATTGAAGTCTCTCATGTTAGAGGCCTGAGCAACTGTAACTTAAAAATCTTAGGTAAGTGTGGTTAGCCTCAGTCAGAACCAAAATCTAATCAGATAGCTGTGATTTGTTATCTGACAGATAATAAAGGATGCTTAAGAAGGAATGTAGGAAAGAAGTCAATTTATGATGACCCTTTCCCTGTATAGCCTCCCACCTCCAGGCAATCGGTGGTTTAAAGTCATTCTGGCTGCTGGAACAGGTGGTGCAGTCGCAGCAGCACCGTGCTGGACCTGAACTTGTTCCTGCAGACAAGAGAGTTTAATGTGACATCCCCGTTGATACGGCTGCCCTGCTCCATGCACATAAATTAGTATCTCCACTCACCAGTTGCAGTCTGAGAAGATATATAGGTACAAGTGTGGCTTGTAATTAGAAGTGACAACCCGTGGCTCTCCTCTCCACCTCCAAAACCTGCTACAACCCCTTCACCGAAAGCCGCCACAACAGTGGAACTGTCCCTTTAATTAGAAGTGTATTAATAAATCCATCTTGTTCTCTAATCCCCACACACGTAGTACAGTGATTCATTAGCACAGGAAGAGGCAATTTAGATTTCCTCAGATAATAGCAGCTGTCACTAATCAAATTAAAGGAGGAAGTGCAAATCTAAAGTTGGGCAAACTGGTCTGGCAGGGAGGAAGGTGACAAGCGGGTGTGAAAGACCTTTGTCCCAGCTGAAAGGAGGATGGGGGCTGCTGGCACAGGTAATTCCCAGGGGCATCAGCAGCTTATCTCTTCTCTCCAAAAGAATCACCCCCAGTGCAGGGGCAGACTGTAGCCCCACTGCAGTCCCCATCTCTAGAGCCTGAGAGAATGCTCTTGCTGGTATGCACAACTTCACTGGGGCTTTGAAATGTGCAGAAATAGCTGGTGCACACAGTGCTTTGTGCAAAACCTCCTCTGTTAACACAGAAATACTGGGTTTTGAACAATGAATATATTTTGCAGAAATGATCAGGCTTCACTTGCCAAGGGGTGTGCTCATGTCCTCAGTGGAAGCCCCTCAGGGATGCTACGCTCCTGGGCACCCAGAAAAAAAGGAGGAAAAAAAGTTGTACTTAGCTTTTCTGAGTGAAGAATGCAATGTTGTGGGAGGTTTTTTTTTTTTAATATGTTGTTGGTTCAGATGGTATTTGTGCTAAGCAGCATGAGCTGCTACTGACGTCAATACTCATCAGCAAGGACCATCCAGGCTGGGTGCACCAGCAGCAGCTCTAGCTCAGGGTCTTCTCTCTGACAGGCGTCAGAAGCAGATACCTTAGACTTCAAGTGTTGAAACTGCTGACAGACAGACGAGGAACAAACGCCTCACAGGAGCCCGCACTGAAAGAAAATATTAAGATCCCTTCCCCCATTTTGACAGCCATCAACTTTAGACAGCCATGATAGGCATATGTATTTACAATGCCTTTTAAAATCTTTTTTGCTTTTCCTTCAGGAACATCCCACGGCAATGAATGCTGTAGGCTAATCACAGTATAAAAATATTTCTTTTTGCTGGCTTTGAATTTTTCTCCTTTCAACTTCCTTGAAAGCTCCTCACTGGTGTGCTGTGGCAAGAACAAAAGGTCTCATCGTCCCTTCTCCAACCTACTTGTGATGTTATCTACATTTACCGCAGCCGTTCTTGTTTGTCCCCTTTGTGAAGCAGTGGCTTACGGACAGGTCTTTGTATACGAAGAGGTATTTTGTTCGTTGGTTTAGCTCCATGTGAAGGATGGGAGACCCAGGACCACTGCCACCCATTGCAAGGGGCAGGGGGCAGGTTGCGTTACAGACCATGTGCAGGGCTCTGACCTTGGGGTGGAAATTTGCAAGCTCACTGCAAAAAAAGGATTCTCTGAGTATCTTCCTGTTTCAAATTACTGATGAAGTCTCTCTTGTTTTGGTAGTGGTGTAAGCAATTAAACGTATGGGATAATAGGAGAAACATGAGGCAGGCTGTCCCCAGGCCTTGCTGCCACTCATGCTGCGTGATTTCAGCCGTTCCACACTTGTGCCACGTGCTCTCCCCTGAAACAGAGCAGTTTTGTGGGTTTGTTTAACGTCCAACCTTGCCTGTGTCTAGTGAAAGCAGGAGATCAAAGCTCCCTTCGCTAGCACTTCAATCAGTGATATGAGCAATTAAAATATAAATTAATCTAAGGAAGATGAAAATGCAGATTTTTAATAGGAGCCGTTGGAGTCACCTTGAACTTGTGCTTAGTGCTGTTTAGCCTGGATGATTAAAGACGTTTATACTCTATTAAAAACCTTGCCGTTCTAATGTGAAAAACACCTTGTCAGCTGGGTGTCCTGCATGCCTGCCATAAGGAGTAACCTTTCTATTGACTGGCTTGTGTATTAATTCAGAATAACTTAATAGTGTCATTGTGAAGAAAAACAAACAGCCCAATTTTGTGTGGCGAGGAGAGGCAGTGGGAGCCTGTTTCTTCCCAGCACAGTTATGACCATAGGGAAGACAATAGCAATTATCTTTGCCTTTGTCCTGAGCTGATTGTCTGAGGCTGAAACACTATTGTCAGGCTGTTTGGCTACCGCAGTTTGTGCTTTAGGAAGGAGGAACGTGAATGCAGTGGGTGGGAACTAATGTCTTGGGGTCACTGCTGGACTTGTGAAACCATCTGAGCGGCTGTCCACCCAGCGCTGGTCATGCCGCCTGTGCAATGGCAGATGTTCCCTGCTGGGCCTGGAAATGCAAGACCACATGCTGTGGCCCCACATCAGGGACAGGGGGACCCACCGTCCCACCCTGCCCATGGCCCCAGCTTCCCTTGGGGTGAGCACAGGCAAACCTTCCACATTGCTTTCCCTATCCGTAGTGAGGCCACAGATGATCACCCCTTTGCAGAGCACTGCAGGATGTTCAGATGCAAAATGATTGTGGAAAACCCAGGCAGAGCTGCCTGGGGCTTCCACCGTCCTGCAAAGCGGGGGCCCCTCCTGTGGCACTGCGCAGGACACTCTTCATGTCAGGCAGGGCCAGTAGAATTCTTGGTGCTGGGTTCACAGGTCAAGTAAGACCGTTGGTGAATTTAGCACAGCTTTGTCTGGAGACAGATACTGCAGTACCCCTGGGATAGCATTCACAATCCAGGCTCTGGCTCTGTTTGCAGATGGAAAAGCAAGACGGACTATGTGGAAATCCCTGCTGCTTTTTCCTCTCAAGCCCTATTTCTGGCTCAAACTCCTAGGGGGAAATGGGGTTGAGTTATTCAGAGAAAGGAAAGGGAATAGTAAGAAGAGAGTAATGTGTGATTGTGGTAGATGGTGTTTATATGTCCTTGATCATAATAATCTGCCTTCAAAAAGGGAGCTACTGGGTCAGGTCCAACCCTTGGATAGGACAGGAGACTGCTCCTTCCCAGAGTGTGCTGGGGGTGTTTGTGAGAGACCTTTGGGCCAGGACCGGGGCAGAGCCGAGCATGGGGAGAGTACAGCAGGGAGCTGGTGACCACGGGGTCAAGGACAACGCCAGGCCTTGGCAGTGGCACGCAAAAAGACTTCCTAGATATCCAGACCGCCTGCATGCCATTGTCTGCATGCCAGCCAGCAAGCTGCTGAGCACCACACTGAGATCAAGCCTTAAGGAAAGGGATCTGTCCCTCAGGAACACAATGGGAACCTTTATCTTATCCACAAGTGTTGTAAAAAGAAAAGCTGTTAGTTCTGTTTCCTATTTGAAGAAAACCTCACTGGGGTTGTTAAAGCCCTTCCATGGTGTCCTGGTAGAGTAGGTCTGGGCAGATCTACTTGAGAGATCTGACTGCCTCGGTTTCTTTCATAGCAATGTTTCTCAGCTAGTTTACAATACAATTTTTAAGAAATTTTCATTATATGCAGAAAATTCCATCCAATACTGGTCATTTTAAATTGTACATGGTATTCAGAACATAAATAGCTTATACAATCTATGTTTACTATACATGATTGTCAGCTTTGCCAGGCACGAAGTTCCCAGTCTCTTCTTTTTCCTTAGCCCGAGAACCTCAGACATTATTAACTGATCTAAAACATGTTCCAAAACATCTTCACTGTGAACTGTTACTCCTTTCTGGTCCAGCCAATAAATACCACCAATGGAAGCACCCAGGCCTGTGGGGATGGTACCTCCTCCCCCCTGCAGGATGCAGAATTGATGAGTACTCAACTGGACTGTGAAAAATAGAATATTCTATAAATTGAGGTAAACTTTAGTCTTTTTATCCCCTCACAAAATAAGGATGGCTATGCTAGGTGGCCCTACGGGCAGAGGGCTCATTACTGGTGCTGCTTTACCATTCTAATGTGGGTGAAAACGTTTCTAGTGGCTGTTGGGAACTCCCAGTTCTAGAATGCCAAACTAAACTTTTCTCAGAAGGAAACATATTCACACAGCAGCCATGGAGGTTTGGTATTTCCCACCTATACTAAAAAGAAAACTTATTGGAAACAGTAGTGCACTGGGAGAAGTAATGCTGTTTATGCCAATAAGCTGCATGTAAAAATGTTTAATCGCTTTCCCTCAGCTCTATACCGATTATTTTTAACTGTAACAGCCAGTAAAGATCCAATGCAGTTTCCACTGACATGTGAAAGCTTCTTTTTAACTGTAGTTGGTGCTGAATTAGTTCCTAAATAAACCTCTAGTCATCACTTGAAAGGACTGTGCTAAGTATTTTATAATGGAACTCATAATAAACACATTTCCCTGAACTAATGCTATAGGATAAAATACATCAGGTTTCTGTGTTAACCACCTAGCCAAGAGAGGTAAATGGAATTGAAACATCGCTTCTGTCATTTATACATGGGAGTGAGAGAGACACTTTCTCATTACAGGTACTTTAGGGCTATGTTTAAATAAAACACCTTCTGTTGGCTTGCCCTTGAACTCTGTCCCCTTTGTCCAATTAAGCAGAACTCTGTGAAAGAGAAACGTAGTTCAGAGCTCGCCCTGCAAACTGTAGGGCACTGTAAAGACTCAGATCTAATCCTACCATCATGAGGGGTTTGAAAAGTTTAAATCAATTGTCTGTGGAAAATCAATTATAAAGCAGACCAGTTTGCCTTTCTGGCGAATGGAACTGATTCATCTGTGGAGTGCTTTCCTGTTCAGAAAGAATTATATTTGAGGTCTACGGCAGCAAATATTGGGAGAGAAACCGAACAACTTCCTACTTAATGATAAGCAAAGTACCAGCCAGAGCTGCTTTCAGACCACTGAGCTCAATGCTTCCACTGGTGATAGTGGTTCTTTTATTGTCATGTCTCTTTTGCTGACATGCTTCAGGCATTCTAGTAAATTCACTGATCCTTCTTCACCCTGTTATTCTTGTGGAAACATGGATTTGGTTGACAGTGCAAGTTACTGTAGCATATACAATAGCTCATCAAAATCCCAGCTAGTAGTGATTTCACTTGAGTCCTTATTTAATAATTTAAAAATGTTGTTGAGCATTCACAAATTGTCACTGACATCAAGGGATGTTAGATATCGCTAACGTGAAAACTCTCATTAATTTTATAACTTCAGAATTAGACCTTAGATCCGAGAAAGAGTTAACACATCTCTGGATATGAGCACAGGACCTGCTTATTACAGAATATTGAAAAATACTGATGCTGTCAAAGGTTTCCACACAGCTTGATTTGAGCTTTACCTCTGTTAGGAGAAGAGGCAACAAATACAGTGTTCAGTGCAGGAAATTGCAGTGATACAAGGAATAAGGAAACATTTCCAGATACATAACCCTTTTGGATATACATTCCCAGATATAAAGAAAACAATTTCATTATGAGAGTGATCAGACACAAGCAGAGGACCAGAGAGGTTATGGGATTTCTACCAGTGGAGATATTTAAAATAGATAAGGTTCTTGGCAATCTGATCTAGTTGGGACAGCTTTGAGCAGGACGTTGGCCTGAAGACCTCCAAAGGTCCCTTCCAACCTAAATTAATCAGTGGTTCTGTTTCTTGCCTCGTCCCACATCCATTCTGCAGACATCCAGTGGTGAGAGAATGTATGGCAAATAACTATCATTATAAGCATTTCCTGGTTGGTGGTGTGCATTTAACACTCTCCAGCTCTTGAAGTTCATTCAGAACAAGAAAGACTCCTCAGTGAAACAAGTTAGTATCAACAGTAAGTAATTTGGTTTTCCTATGCATCAGATATCTCCAAGGGAGCAGAGGCAATGCAGTACTTCAAATTATTAAATCACAGGTTTGAACTGTGTATTTTTTTTCTCTGAAAACCCAATGTTGACTCAGTGTCTGGCAATAGCTGAGGGTCTTGGCATTACAAATAAAAGATGGAAATGTGGATTTCTTTGAAAGCCCAGCTTCACTCTAAGCATCTACCAGTCACCTCATCAGCTGCATTGAACTGTGCCCAGTCTTAGAGAAGAGATGAAGCCCCTCCTCCCTTGCCACCTTTATTTGAGAGCGTAGAGCAAATGTTGTAATTACAAGTTGGTACAAGTTAAATTGATTGCCCACTGGTCTGTTTTTAATTAGAATCAGGCAAGCTTGGTAATCTTCTAGCATGTCCAGGAAAGCTGGATAAGTCTGTAAATGCACCCATGCATTTTATTGATTTGAGTTAAAAATTCAACCAGCTCCTGAAATGAAACCCATAAAAACCAAAGCACGTTCTGGGATCTGAGATTCACTTTTACACATAGAGTACCAATGTTTCCAAACTTCTTGTTCTCTGGATACAGAAGAAAGACAAGGATATTTAACAGTTAATACCCAGTATCTTACTGATTTTAGAGAAACAATTATTTTAGAATAGAGTGAGATACAAGGTTTTATAATTGCATATTTCATACCAGGGATGTAATAGTCACCACATGAAAGCATCTTTGAGACACAGAGGGTGAAATCCATCCCTCCTCCAGCTCAGAACACAATCTGTCCCACTGAATTTGAAGCCCAGCACAGGAATAAATGTCATCTAGTGGCTTCAGTGGCATTTGCAATATATCTCGCATTTTCTGTCATAGTTACTGGAAAATACCAAGGTATCTCAGAAATCCTGGCATAGTATTGATTGGAAAATGCTGGAGGAGGGTTGAGTTTAAATGCAAGCAGTGTACATCAAAGGAGTTGCTGATGGTTATAGCACATGCTGGTAGCATGGAAGGGGCTTCCATGAAGGGCACTACCTCTGAGGAAATAACTCCCAGCCCTCTCTTTGAGAGCTGAGACGGAGCCAAAGAATTACACATGCAGTACAAGAGTTTCCATTAAGGCATGCTTTAAACCAGCCCCAGTCTGGGCTTGATTCTGACCTCTCTCCAGAGGATACCGTGATGCACATCAGGCAAGGTTGGGCCTGACTCACATGCGGGTATACAAGATCACAGCTATCAGAAGTGTCAAGTCATATCTAGCTTGAAGTTCCTCAGAGTCAGGCTTTCCACTGTCATGCCCCAAAATACTTCACTGAGACATGTAAGTGCCTAAATATGGGTTTAGATGCCTATCTTTTAAGCACCTAAGATCAAAAATCAGGCTTGATCTCCTGTGACTTGTGTTTCCTCTCTGCTACGATGAGTGAAACCTCTCTCTTGGCCACTGTGGTCCCTGGAGGAGAAGCTGTCTTCTCCATCTCTAAAACTCCATTGAGGTAGGGCCAGACCTGGCCAGCGGCACAGAGCCCAGGGTCTTGCAGAGTTAAACTTTATAGTGAGGGATAAGAAATAGGAAATTCAGGCTGGCATGGGCATCTCATTCACTTGGCTTTTCTGAGACCAAACAACCGTTAACCCTCAGGGTTGAGGACAGGTTGCTGATATGTTTGTAATGTGATACATAACGGAGGGTAGGAGAGAGCAGTTCTTAAAGCGTAAAATTTGGGGGACAGCGATGTTCTGCTGGTGGCCTCTTGTCTCGGAGGGCTTTTTTGCAGTGTGCAGAGCCTGCGATCAAGGCCTCTGCTCCACAATCCTGGCACTGTGCCTCCTCATGCCGGCATTGTAAGTCCACTCACAGCACCAGTGTCATTTTCTAAATACGAAGTGACACTCCATTAGCCACTACTACTGCTTTCTCCTTCCCCAGATCCTGGGGAAAGCTTAACATGATCTCCCCTGTATCTCCTTCATGTTCCCAACTTCTCAGCAGAGGATTTCCTCTGTTTCTGTGTGGTATCTGCTTGGAGGAAGCGTTTTCTTCTTGCCCACTTTCTTGTGCCTTCTTGTAAGTGCACTTCCCACTCTGCTCTGCCATATTGCACCTGCTGGGTTGGCTTTCTTCTTCCCTTTTACTGCTGGAAAAGTGTCTTACCCTCATTAATCTCCTGGTTGGTAAAATAAGAGCCACAGCACAAGGACGTTTATATGAAGCTGACTTATTAGCCAAGACTGGAATAACAAGTGTTTCTATGGGATGAGACCATGGTAAGAAGCATGAGGGACAGGCACTAATTGCCCTTTAAGCAACTCAAGCCTAATACTCTCCTGCTGTTAATTCTTCATTTTCTTAAGCTCCACAGTCACGGTAGTAGTGCGGTTTGGGGAGGTCGGGGCTCTATTGGCTTAAAAATGATAAACGCTTTAATAAACCGATCTGTACAGCCGGTGTTGAAGCGCAACAAAGAAGAGACAGGCAGATAGTCGTGTTGGGACAAAGGGCTGCTGTTTGGTTGGGGAGGCAGCTCTGTTTCATCTGCAAGCCAAAGTCCCTGTTGCTCAGGTATCTCCTCTTGCCTAATTAAATTGTCTGTGTGCTTACGTGGAGAGAGATGCAAAGTGCAGAAACAGTGTACAGTGCTTACATAACCTAAGTGATTTCTGCAGCAATCATTGTAGGAGTTAGCTAATGGCAGGGTACGGGGCCTCCCGCTGAGTTTCCATTACCTTGTAATTTTCAGCTTGTTCAGTGTTGCAAGAAAGCCCCTCTGTCTTGTAATTCCTCCAGCATTCATGTCTCATCTTCTCCAGGCTTGAAGTACGTAAGATGCTTTCTGCTGGGGGATTTATTGAGATAAGTTATTGAAGTCAAGCAGTGAGGCAAGCATCCAATATTATGCTATTCATCTCTGAATTTATGTTCCCACTTTCTTTTGAAGGTCTAATGTAATCACAAACAATTTGTTTTGTATATGTTTAAAAATTCATAATTTTCTTGTACAATGGGAAAAACAGCACTTGTAGCTCATTAGTGGTGGGATTCACAAAACATCTGGCTTTTCCTTTTGATGTAATTTCTGTGTGACTAAAATTCTGCCTTCATTTTGAGCCGTTCAAATGAGGAGGTACAATCACTCCGCCAGAAACCCATTAAATGTGCCCATGAGTCAGCCTGTGTAATCTTGCAAGTGCGTTTGAGAGAATTATAATATTTTTTTTTCCTCTGGTGTATTCTGATCAGCTGCCGGGGGTGTGGGAGAACACCCTTCTGCTGACCCTCTCATAGGGAGTCTCTGATTGTTGACTCTTACTTTTTGCTTTTCTTTTAAACCCACTGGAGCTCCGTGTGCTCGGTGCTGTACAGGCGCTTCAGAGTGCCTGTTAATGAGCTTCCAGCTTACAAAAAGTGAAAGAAAGGCAGTAGGATTGTCCCTACCCTACAGCTGTTGATGTTAGCAGAGATGTTAAGGGCCTGATTTACAAGTATGCCAAGCACATAAAAACTCCACTAGGTAGCAACTCAGTTCAGGGGAGCTCAGTACTTCTGGAATAAACCAGACCCTGAGCAATCTGGCCAATCTCACTTGGGATGTTTGTGGTCAAGCTGGGAATTAATGGAGCCGCCTTCTTCCCATTCCTTAACTACAAGCCAACCACTTATTTTTGAGGAGCTGATATTTGACTGTAAGCTGAATGTTCGGAAAGAATAAAAAGACCCCAGGAGCCACAGCAGATGAAGAGTCAAGTGCTGATCACAGGCAACACTACCGGCGTAAAGCATGGGCAAGGTCTTTAGGGCTTACTCCAAAGCATACTGGAGACAGACAGAGTCTCTTCTAAATGTCAGGTCAGGAACTTACTACTGCTGTGTCAGATGTTAGAACTATTGCTGCTGTGTACTGATAATATAATAGTGATTTTCTTCCAGGGCAACAAATCACACTGCCCAGGTTGATAGGGCGGAAAATGTGACCAGACAGCAAAATTGCCAAATTTACAGAGACAGTGAAACATCCTGGGTCTGCAAAATCATACATTACTCAGGATGTATTTTCCTTTGCACAGGGTTAACAATATTCTTGAGCTATTCAGTTGCTCCTGAGAAGAAAGGTGAGAAAGCAGCCGTAAGCTCAACAAAGCCACACGTTCTCTGCCTAAGTGGTTCAGCAGCAGCTGATAGCCCCTGATTCCACCTCCTGCTATGTCAGTCAGCCTGTGCAGGTTTGTGCGTTTATTGAGCTTAATTCACTTCCAGCCTAGTGGAAACTTCAGAAACTCAATGAAGATCTGCACCTGCCTGGGATGGCTGTTACAAGGCTCGAGCTACAACTGGGCTCTTTCCATAAAGGTTTCTGTTTCCAAATAGATAGGCAAAACACTGTGGAGGCTGTCCTGTCACTGGGAGATGCACACACTCTCCCTGAGATTAGCTTCATCCTGCAACTGTATTGCTTTGATTTGCATTACAGTTCAGTGTCTTTGGATGTGTAAATGTACTACTGCCAAGGCACAACCACATACTGGTGGTGGTGGATCATCTCTGCCTCCAGTTTATGCCTATTACTCTCATTACTTATTGGCCTCTTATATATATCCTGTTAGTCTGGCAGGTTGCAGTTTACATTCCTGGGGGGAAAACCTCATTTCCAAGGTGCATCCACTGGTTACAGTATCCTGAAAACAGGTTTCACTGGCATGGCCCATCACGTGCGCAGTCTCCAGCTGTTTGATCTCCCTCATGGCGATCATGTCAGACAGAAAAAAATGACTTTCCCAGCAGACTCTGTCTTTGCTGCAGAGCAAAAGGGATTTACAGGCAGTAAAAAGTCAAGCTGAAATCAAGCTGAGCACAGGCTGCCGGTGGGGGCTGGCACAGGAATCAAGTGCCAGGACCCCAGAGCCATTCAGGTCAAGTACAGTGTGGACACAGTTAATGAGATTTGAGTTTCTGGCTCCTATGGTCACTTCTTAATCTCTCTCTTGAAATATTCCAGCTAGTCAAGGGGCCTGTCCGTGCTCTGTATTACTTTCAAATTATGACCAAGGGGTTGTGTTAGAAGTAAGTGCTGTAGAGAAGCCGAGGCCATTTCTTCCAGATGCCCACAGCTTCCCCTGCTGAGCCATTTGCTGGCCTCGGGAGAAGGTCGGTTCAGATGACCACGCAGCAAGGCTGGTAAAAGCCACAGAGCTCAATTGACTTCAGTCCAGCCATGGTTGTGGACACAGCTGAGGATGGGTCTCCTCATCCTCCAGCCAGTTCCCAGCATTTGGGAGGTTACGTTTTGCTGTATTTAGATGTGGTTGAAAGGGTACCAACTGCAAAGCTAAGAAACAACAACTTTAGCTGTGAGCTTGGAACGTAACTTGGGAGCTTATTAATGAAAAGAGTTTATTCTCTTGTCATTAAATATGTCTGGAGGAGGCTACTGGTTCTATTTAAAAGATGTCTATGTGCATATCACAGTTGTGTGCTCTAGTAAATCTTTCCTAATTTTTCTTTCCTTGCTGTTAGCCACCAGCTACTTGTGCACTCAAACAAAATTTTTCCAAAAACTTTAAATATCTGTATAATGTAGTGTTTTCCAGCAATGGGTCCAGTCAATTAAAACTTTCAGAGACATTTGTGAGGCCAGAACAAAATTCTCCCGATAGTGGAGCTTGCAGACACACACCAGAAACTGCCATGCACCATAAGGTCACCTTTATAGAGACTACAATGACAAGTGGGTTCAATGGCATTCAATTAACCTGTAGTTAATATTTGTGTATAAAAAAATGTCAGGAGACATAATAATCAGTTCACTAGTGAAAAAAAAACTTTAACTTTTATTAAAAACCCAGGCTATATTGCATTTATACTAACCTGGCAATTTAAAAACACCACCTGCTTTAAAAAAAGTAACCCTGTGTTTTGGTCTAAAATTTTGCTTTTCATAATTTCTTTTTGATGAGGCATGGTATTGCTGACTCTCTTGTTACATAGGAAACCTTCTGAAGTAGTGTCTCTCTGCTTACCCTTGGAATTTGTACTCTGGGGAATTTCCTAAAGGTTCAGGAATGCGGAAGTTGTTCTATCAAAACAGAACTTTGAGAACAGTAAAAATGTGTGCACCAAGTTTAATGCTGATGTAAACAGATGTCCCAGTTCTACTGAGGGCAACAGAGTTGCTTCAATTATATTTACTCAGAGCTTTCTTTAGTAATTTTTTTTGTAGATCAAGAGTATTATTTCAAGAATATGATAAAACATCTGATCTGGAAGTTCATCTAGTTATTTCTGGCTTATGTTATGCATATTTTGGGATTCTCTGAATGCGGTTTTATTAGCCGAAACCTATCATGTTTTAAACAAAGTATAGCTTGGAAGACTTCTGCTTCTATGTCAAGGGCTTCTAGTATTGGCCAGACCATACTCAGATCATTTAGAAAATCCTCGTTTGTGACTTGACACAGAGGAGGTCATGTGCACTCCTAAGTCCTTTGATTTGAATGTAGCCAGTATGTCCTTCAGCCTGTTTGTATTTGTCACACTGGAGTCCTAGTTAGTCTTTGCTGCAAAAACTTGTGGAGTTTGAAACCCAAACCCATTTCCCCCCTAAGTCTGGGTCTCACCATGAGACCTCAGCACTCCACTGCTTCCTCTGTCAACAGCAAAATGGGCTTCCTTGAAATGGCTGCCACGGGTACAGGCACAGGACAAATCACACGCAGGCAGGCATGCAGAATCTCGTGTACATCTTCTCCTGGAAGGGGGAGCGGAGAGAGAGATCCATGCAGCAGATGGTGAGAACATTGCGTCATGTATCACCGGGGAGAGCAAACGACAGCTAGCTGTGGAATATAACAACCCTAAAAGGCAGAAAAATGAAAAAACTACTAGCACCTATATTCTCCGTGTGTGGTATACTTCAGATATCATTGTTTAATACTGAGGTCTTCGTTATTTTGCTCCAATATGTAATAAACATTCGTACGCTCTCTTGTAGGCAGCAGACTCCCAGGATACTCAGAGCTGTTAGGTTCAAGCCTCCAGAAGTCCTGTGCGGTATATAATACGTCTGTGAAATCTTTACAGCGTATGATGTGTGTGGAGTCAGACTGGATGATTACCATAGTCTGTTCTGGCCCTCAGGCCTATCAATCCCTGTCCACTCATGGCATGGTAGCCGGTCTGTGCCTTGGCACAGCTCTCGGAGCGGAAAGGGGAGGCCAGGGCTGGCTTTGCAGTTGAATTAGCAGTTTTGCACAGCTAGCTTTCCGGAGCCCCAGTTCAGCAGAAAATCCAAGGGTGAGTTCGCCCTGATGAGGACATTGTGCCATGTAGCTCACACATTAGGTGACGGGAGGGTTGGACCTACGCTTCCTTCTCTCAGGGGCAGTCCTGAAGCAGAGATTTTCTGTGTTTTTCAGTGCTGTGTCTTCATATGTACAGCTCAGGCTATTTGTAAAATAAGCCCTCTGTCTCCTACACAACTAACCTGCTTCGTCTCCCCACCTTTGCTTCTGGTTTTGTCTGGGGTTACCCGAGGAGTTAGTTTAAAGGCTCAGTATTTGTAAAGGGAGAAAAATTTCCTGAGGTGTTATTGAATCTATGTCAAATGTTTAACGTGAGGATTTTCGTTCATTTATTTATTTATCCACTTATTTTTTGCACCTTCCTGTCAACACATGGCCATAATCACCATGAGGCACACTGCTGTTTGAAGCACTACACTGGTAAAACATGACAGCTCTTGTCTTTTCCCAGTGCTTTCAGAGCTTCAGATGGAAGAAGATGGAGAATTAAAAAGTGATCTCGTTATCCTCTATTGTGTATTACCAAAACCCTGGCACTAACACAGCAAATACAGATGGACGTGAAAATAATTGCTTGGTGCAAGTCGGATTTGGATTTTTCCTCTCACTTTATTATCTGGATGCTGAGGGGAATATTAGGGAATTATGGCATGGGAAAGTAGGTCAACATCAAACCTGGAATAGAGGGGAAATGTGGTCGAAAAGTACAAGACTGACCCGCTTGTAGATGGGCAATTGAAAGAAGTACTGAAATTACAACCAGAATAATCCAACATCTCTTCCTCTGCTTGCGCTTTTGAAGAGCTTGGCAGTGAAGCAGCTGGGTAGGCATATGTCCTTATAAAAAAAAAAAAAAAGAGGAAGAAACCCTGTATTGATTTAGACAGAAAAGTCAAATGTTTCTGTTGCTGCAACTGTGACAATAAATACAAAAATATTTCAGGAGCTTCTGGCTCTCAACATGACAGGCCAAGGGGATATGCCTCCTGGAGGAAAACCTCCCCCAGGGGTGGCAGAGAGCAGTGGGAGAGGATTAATGACTGC
>NW_009203396.1:146292-150596 GCF_000690835.1 Fulmarus glacialis | reverse complement strand
CATGCACAATGCACAACATTAGGAGGGCTTTGCTATAATGAAACCTTCAGCCTTCAGCTGCCTTGCAGACTCTCTGAATAGCAGCTGCCAGCACTGTGGAGAAGCTCGGCACAATAGAAAAAGGGTCAGACCGAAAAAACGGAGCTGGAGTTAAAAAGTAGTAAAGAGATAAGGGGAAAATAAGTGTGTAAGAGAAAGAGTTGGGTTTTTTTTTGTTTGGTAACAGCTGATCGCAGCATTCCTTGTCGGGAAAGGCATCATTCTGGGAGGTGAGGTTTGCACGCAGGGATTTCAGTGATTTCTCCCAGGGACTGGCCAGCTGGTTCTGCAGCCTGCCTTTAATGGCTACGGGGAAGTGCCGTAGCTAATCCATCTTACTTTTTTTCTTATCTTTATTTCTGGGCCTACAGTGATGAAGTGGAGCCTCATCATGCGAGGTGCCATATACTGACACAGACTAAACACGCTCCTGCTCCAGGATCGTTACAGTGTATGAGAAGAAGCAAAGCTTATGTAAAGCAAAGGAAAGCAGGAAGAAGAAATGAGGTGAAGTGCTAGTGTACCACCTGTCCTCCTAATGTCAAGAGCTATGGGAAAGCTAGACTTACACACATCAAATTCAACACTTTCTCTAAACTTCACTCTTCTACAGTTAAAATGGATTAAAAAAGGAGAAAAGTGTCATTTCTTCTCACAGGTGATGTAACGAGTGTTGACTCGGTTGACTCTGCAATTTGGAACAGTGTTGGTCTGATTTAGCCCTGAGGAACAAATAAATACCAGTAAGTGCACAAGGGAAGTTTTGGACTAAGCTATTATGAACCACTTCACCCTCGTCAGGAAACTGGAAAGGAGTTTTCCCGTGGCAAACCTGATAAATGATCTCACGCTCAGACGGAGCCATAGTCTTTGAGATCCAAAGTCTGTTTCATCACGGGTGCACTGACATGCAAAACTCCAGGGAGATTAGGATTTTTGAACAAAATTAAAAACAAAGAATTAAAAGTAAATGTTAGGAGACATGGCTGTTACATTTGCTAATCACATCTTGTTTAACTTTTTTAACACTTGTCACAAGTATCTCCAGCCACTGTGGCAAGAATGTCACATAACTTAAAAAAACCTGGGAAAAATATCGCACACAGATTTCTCTAAAGAGAGAGACGAAGCCTGGACAGCCTTTGGTTTCATGGCTTGATGCAATCAGGGAACATACAAATTTTCCTGACCTTAAATGCAATGGCTTTCATTGGTCTGATATTTCAGGGAATAACCTTTAACACAACATGACTGCTGCAGTGCCGTGATAATTATCTACCTGCAGAATCTCCTGAGTTTTTAGGTTCGTATACATTTTGCTTTGTAAGAGTCGCAGTTTTGTCTGCCTTTTAAATACCTGTGTGCCTCTCCCCTTGAGTATAGGCATTGCGGTACTGCCGCTGAGCCAGAACCCCTCTGTGACCCTGGACACATCTCTTACCTTCTTCATCATCACCTTAGCTCCTTGTCCTATGGGATGGAAGTACCACCATACATCTATAAATTGTTTGGCTTATCCTATGGATTTGGTTTCAAATGGCTTGTAGTGAAGCCAGCTAAAGTGCAGGTTACCAGTGTGTTGTTCAAGCGTTACTTAATGTTAGTACTCTTTTTTTCTTCACATGGATAATTGATGCTGGAATAAGCGCTAATCTGAAGTGAAGTGATATAAACGTGGGACAGCTTCCTGGACGGCAGCAGTGTTGCTTCAGCTTTCCACTTACACAGCTGAGATCAGGATACGACTTGTTGTGTGCTCCAGAGAGGAGTGTGATCAGATAAAGAGCGGATTGCATTGGTTTACTTTGGTTTGGATCGGATCACATGGGTTTTCCTCCCAGCTGTTTCTGACAAAGGCAGCTCTATACGCTTACATCGCACGGCAAGTTGGAATTTGATTTTATGGACTTGACACGGATTTCATTCAACACATGGATTTGCATAAAATGGCTAATGGTTTATGCTATGATAATGCAAAAGTCAATAACAATGTCAGGGGAAGAAAGGACGGATCAGTGTGGAATGAGAATGCCAGCCAGGAATCTCGTGACTAGAGAGACGAGGCTGGGAGGAAGCCAGTGCACACCAACAAAAGAGTCCCTCGCTGCTGGCACAGAGCAGAAACCTCAGATAACACAGCAGAAGGGCCCTACCTGCAACACATGCCACCCCGAGGAAAGGGTGTGACACATGGGGGGACAGGGAACCATTTAGAAAAGAAAAGAAAGATGTTTTATCTGAATAATAAGGCAGAAAGCTGGGCTTACTTATCTGCTTTTGAATTTTAATGATCAGTTCGAGTGATAATTACAGAATTTCTATATTTATATAAAACCAGCACATAAAATAGCACAATTTGATATTTATGAAGTGCCAGTTTTCCATAAATACAGAGATTTGTTAATGAGCACTGGGAACTATTCATTAAAATTCAGAAGTAGATAAATAATGAATAGGATTTGCTGTTTATTCATTAAAATTCTAAAAAAAAAAAAAAGAAAAATATCTCCTCACTTATTGTTGATGAATCCAGCCTGTTTTATAAGCGATTTGTTTTAATTAATGCCATTTGACACTATTAGTGCTAGAATAGCAGAGAGTCATTCGCACATTGCAGGCTATAAGTAGGACTGCATTAAAGCTATCCAAAGCCCCAGGATTAAACAAATTTGGGCCCAATATGAGCATCCCTGACTGCCACGGCCGTAGGTACATCTCCACTGGGGTCGGAAGGGTCAGTCAATGCCTGTGTGATGCTGGGTCCTGTATAGACCTGCTGCCTCTCCATGGGTTTTCTGCTCTGCTTCTGAAGGAGGATTTATCCTCCTCCAAAGGAGGGCTTTGCTGATGAAATTCCAACAGAACAGTAGATATCAAAGGAAAGGCACAGTGTGAATTTGGTACAGGTCATAGGTTTTGTGTCAAGCTATCTGCAAACTCAGCCAAAGATAAATATTCGTTATATTCGGGTCTTTAGTTTTCAAACTGCACTTCTATACTTCTGAACTGACAGCTGGTCTTCTCAGGAGATGAGAGCTTGGCCCAGATTTGAGTCCTGGGCATGGCATTGCTCTTTGGGCCCCTCTGCCCTGGCTTTTGAAGGATGGGGAGCATCTCTGCTGATGTAGAGTTGGGCAAGGACACTGTACTGGGGCCAAAGGGTTCAGCACCTTTCTGGCACGAGCCCTGGGTGCTTCACGTTGTCCAGGGGCACGTCTGTTGGAATGACATTGGTAAGAAAATGGACAGATGTGTGGAACATCCCTTCACACCACATCTGTACACCTCTGGAGTAGCTACGTGTCAGTGTGCTCAACTTAGGTTTTGTGTAATGGATGAGGAATGGTTTTGTTGTGTCTGGAAACCTGGATATTTATATTACATAGCTGACCATCGGCTTAGCATTCAGACCACTGAAAAATCTGGAGCAACATCATGTTGCGAGATGGGCACAGGCTGTCAGGAAGCAAATTTTCAGACAAAGCCCTCCAGGTTATAGCATTGCCCTTTTCTTCCTTCCTACCTGCGACCGCTTATTTTGTTCCTTTTCATTGCTTTGTTCTGTATAGACTTTTGCTTTTACGCTCTTTGAAGTGTCCTCCACGCCATGGAGGCGGCCGCTCTGAATGCTGATGAGCGTCTCTGGAAGCCTAGGCGGTGTTTTTTTGGTTCGGGGCTCTTCAGCAGAGCTCACCCGCTTCACTGAGGCCGGTGCAGGAGCGTGGGGTTGGAGCTGAGGGGTTTTTTTCCTGTTGGCTTTGGGGATGTTGGATCAGGCCCTGCGGGGAGCTGGCTATCTCATTTCTGGCTCTCGCTGTGGAGCACATGGGGAAAAGTAATGCTGTCAGTTGTATAACTGTCAAGAACACAAGGTAGAGGGTTGTCAGGGAGAACGTGGAATTGGAAATGAGGATTCAGGGGCCCCTTTAAAAGAGCTCTTGTCTTTTTTTGAAACCAAGACAGACAAAATGGAGCTTAGTATATTAAAAAGGGTATTAACGGCGTTTGGGTTGTAAAAGGTCCCCGCTCCACCTTTCATTCCTTCTGTCTCCCCTTGACCTCTTGCCTTTCCCTGAAAGTTGGATTTAAAACAATAAAATGGGGGTTTTTATGTAGAATACCAAATTGACTCCTGTGGGGAACAGAATTAATTCCACTGAGGAGCAGAAAACGAAACCCAGAAGCATCAAAGCGTAGACATAAATTCAATATCCCACTGAGCCCATCACTTAGGATACTTCACCCTTTCCTGCATGTCTATCTTT
>NW_009203396.1:129939-146261 GCF_000690835.1 Fulmarus glacialis | reverse complement strand
GTGGGGAAAGGGTTTATTTTAGTTTAGCCTGGTGTTACAGAAGCAGAAGGGAAGGAGCAGCGGCAGTTGCTGTCTGTTTGCCGTGTGAGGTTTATAATTTCACAAATGCCAAATGCATTAATCCAACCTGTCATGTTGCAGCTCTGTTTGTAGATCAAATGGGATTAAAAGATTTAGTGAAGCTTTCCTGATACATTTAAATAATATGACTAGAAATGTAATATTCAGGAAAATGAATATTTTAGAGGTACAATTTGAAGCACCTGATATATTAACACCTGCTAGATTAAAAAGGAACAGAAAAGAGGTGGTCCCAATCCTGCAAAACATGTCAATAATGCACTATGTTTTAGCACCAGGAAACTGGATTGACTCCTACTCTAGCATCGCTGGGTTGGCTGACCTATGGAAATTCAAACAAGATGCTTTAGTGTAATTACTCATGTGCAGGGCTCAACATTAAGCATATGCTTACACACCTTGCTGGATAGGATCTTTAAAAATCGCTACAATATTATGCCCGGTTTTTCCATTTATTTTTCCCAGCACACCCACTGTTCGATTACCCTATATGTGGGAAAATTGGCCTCATCTATTGTCTTTTTTTACCCTGTGATGTCTGTTTAAAAAGAAACTGAAGTGTCTCTTTTAAGTGATGTAATTTCCCAGAGGTAGAAAGTCTGGTGCACAGCTTTCGTTGAACAGGAGCAGTAGGGACTGTCTGACTGAATGAAGAGCCATTATAAAGCACCTCTTCAGCACTGACTTACTCTGCACCCAGGGCATCTGGCTGCAATGTGAATAGACATATCTAGAGGTGCTCTGGCTTTGGTCTTGTGCGCGGGAGTGGGACAGCAGTGACTAGACTCTGTGGGTTGTGGGCAGCCTGCAATGGCTCACTGCAATGAATTGCACCATCTTGTCAGTTTGAAACTAAAATGGAAGCAAAATAATTTCAAGCATGTTTTGAAGGAAATAAGGTTAATGATATGGAGAGAAAGAAAGAAATATGACGTGGCTCTACCTGTAGTAGATACACTGGCTTTCAGTAGTACTTTTTGGTTAGGCAGCTGCAGAGGGATGAACCATGCTGGAACAGCTTCAGAGATGGGCTGTTAAGGGTGATCAAGAAGATGAAGAGCTTCTGTCAAACAGAAAGCTTTGGTAGCGTGGCTGAGCAGAGATATGGTTGCTCTTTCTAAGCCCACAGGGAGGAAGGGAGTTCATGCTGCGATGGTGAAGAGAACAAATAGGTATATACTGGCCATCAATAAACTGGAAACCTCAAGCTATCACAGGAAGGAAGTTCTGGAGAAGCCTCTGTATAGCAGGAGTGCGGGATGTGAACTTAGTCAGTTTTATAACAAAGCTGCTCTGTTTCTGGAAGAGTTTGTTGGAGAGTGTTGCTTCCTGCAGTCACAGAAGGCTGGACCCACAGGCACATGATGCTGAAAGCAATGATGCTAAAGTTAATTATCCCAAGTCCAGTCAACTCCAGCTCTGGCCAGCTGAAGGTTAGTCACGTTGCCTGGGGCACCAGTTTGCTAGGAGTGGCTGGAGGGTTAAGACAGGATGGGGGAGGTTTCTACAGAGATAAGCACCAAGCTGGGTGTGGGGAGAAAAAAGTGGTTTATGTAGTGTTTCTGGATATTGTGGGAGCAGCAATTATACACTGTGCTGAGGAAAGAACTGCTGGCACCTTCATATTCATGGCTGTAGGTTATTCTTCAGTGTCATCAGAAATATCTAAAGGTGTCAGCACGGTCCTCACCAGGGACTGGGTGCGAGTGTTGCCAATTTCATATCAATACTAATGTCTTTGAAAGAACCTTCCTTTTTTGGCTATTCACCCTGCCAGTCTGCCCATCTGAGACAGTCCAGCAGAAAATGAATGAAGGTTAAAATGCTTGCTGGCTACTTTTATTTGAAGAAAGAACATACGAAGTTTTGGACAGAAAATCATTGCCATTTTAACATCTGCTTTTTCCTTTTCAATATGCGGTGTAGTAGTTGATAGAAACATGGCATGTATCTTTTCCAAACCAACAGCTAGGCTAGCAGGGGGCCCTGATTCTCGGTCATTTTGAGGTTTGTGTGATGTTTTTGCCCTCTTTCCCAGACTGTACCAACCTGTTTTCCACAGCACAGGCATTCATTATGTCATTTTATGTCTCGTTGTGCTGCCTAATACTTTATAAGCCTCCTGTCTTTTAAAGTATATCATACATATGCAATGGAAAGTCCTTTCTAGCTTCCGTTCTTAACAAAAAAGAGAAAATAAATCAGGAGCAAACTTATACGCACCATCTCTTGCATGGCACAAAATAGTTCCATATTGTATCTTCTGCTTTTTTCCCACCTCTCTGAAATTCTTTTACCTACTGACATAGTGAGAACTACATCCTGTGAAAAATCACAGTGTCTATGTTATATATTTCTGACAAGCCCTGGTATTATCCAGGGAACAATCCGTTACTTATATACTGAGAGGTGAGAGCATGTGCCTTTAACTCATGTTAACTCACCATGATTTCAAATATAAACACTTCTCAGAAGTGGGTAAGTAAAATTGAAGGCATTAGGATTCTGTCGTGTCCGGTTACAGTCAACCTTCACATTGTAGCCTACTTCTGAAAATAAGAAACAGTGGTTTTTTGATCCAGTCATTTTTGACTGAGCTAAGCAGCTGTTTTGTTGTTGTTGAAATGTTTCAAAGAAATGGCTTTTGTGCAAAATATTTTCCAGGAGTGAAATATCCTCCCAGATCTTTTAAGAAACTGCTAGATCTTACGTTAGGTCCAATTATAATAGTGTCTGGGTACCTGGGGCCAGATTTGGTTAAGCATTTAGGACAGAAGCTGGAAGTACCTAGATGGATTTCTGGACACACTTTGGTGGCCAGTTCTCTGGTGAAATTAGAGCCTGTTTTCTCAAGATGTATTGATGGGGGATGGAGTGGGATTTCTATGACTTAATTTTAGGCGCCGAAATTAGCAAGGCTGAGGTGACAGGAGTGCTGAGGACCATATCTGCCCCTGCCAAGGGTTGCAGCGAGGGTCTGGGTGTGTCCCCAGAGCCAGCAGGAGCAGCCCTGCCTGGAGCCATAGCTGCAGCTGGGGTCCCCTCCTCTGCCAGAGCCCACCTGGGGCAGGCTGCTCACTCCTGACGGTGACATGGTCTCAGCTGCAAGCATTAACCTCTCCTCTATCCATCACTTGCAGCACTTTAAAGATCATGTTCCCTGTGTACCACTGCGGGGTTAAGGGCGTGGACTGATGGGATCCCCTTAGACCTCATAGAACACCCAGGTTGTGTTTTGAAGACTAGTCACCTTAAACTCCTGTTACCATAAATGGAAAGAATTGCAAAGTGAAACCCTCCGCTGTGAACAGAGCTGTCCTAAGACAATTGGGCTCTTAAGCCTAGCACTTCGGTTGGATTTTGAAAGCAAGGAGGATGAATCCTCCCTGCTGTTGCCTCTGTGGATGTCAGCCTAAGCACCTTCATTGTTTTGAAAATCCATCTAGCATCTTTGCCATCTAGCCTATACATCTCTGATCACAGAAACACTATTTCAGGAGAAAATTAATGTTTTGCTAGCCTATACATCTCTGATCACAGAAACACTATTTCAGGAGAAGATTATTGTTTTGGGCCAGCAAGCCCTGGACCTGCCTATCTCTACTCATAAATCCTGCAGGGTTTGATGAACTGCTCACAGAGAGAAAGTTTCTGATGTGCATATGTGCTTGCAGGAGTAAGACCCAAAGCAAATCAAGTTATGCATGACATCAAGACACACTTGCAAAAACAATTTTAATCAATTACAACTACAATTGCATGCTGTACAAGCCGCAACTGGATTGTCTTATGTACCAGCCGATCGTATTGGGCATGTAAGATTAAATTAAAGTTTTCTAATTGCGTTTAGGAACATACCAAATACTACAGTCTAAAGTGTAGCAAATTAATTCTTCAGGCGTAGCCTAATTGGATGGAAATTGATTTATCGTGTTTGGACCAAATGAGCCAGTAAGGCATGACTAGTAACAGTGAGGTAAGGAGAACAACGTCTCTGTGTCAGTAACATTTAGAGAAAAGAGTATGTCCAAATGAAATGAAGTGTGTTATGTTGAAAAGTCTCTCTGAAGAGGGAAGAAATGATACATTCAGAGTCTCCATCCTTCATACATACAAAGTGACTGAAAAGCCTTTGATTATTTCTGAAACTCCAGGATATAGTTAGGTCAGCAAGGGAGGGAGAAAATTATTTTTTTAGGCTCTGTAAATATTGTTGTTCTGTAAAAGGAGAATTTCCGCCAATCAAGCCATTATACTAATGCATTGTAGAAATGGATATAAAATTGCTCCTTTGTAAGAGTCATGCAGAATTTTTAGATAACCAGGCAATAGGGCCAGGGTGGAAGGCATCCACAGAAAAGGACTCGTTCTCTATAGGAGATAGCCTATTTTAGAGTAGTTTCTGTATCTCTAAGTTCTCTATAGACCTGATTAAACTCCATAGCACTTTCATATAGTAATGGCACAGGAAGCTTTTGAATTTATCTGCCTGATTCACCTTTTGCATAAGGTGAATATTCCCTTTTGTTAACATGCATTTAGCCTGATTTTGGCTGCCACGCTGGGGAACGCACTGACTGATGATATCCCAGTGTGATTGCCCAGAAAGCACTTGCCAGGAAAAAAGTATGCTGGAGACTGTAGGGTAGGTAGCAGGTATCATTTGTGGATTATCTGGGCAGAGCAAAGGTGGAGATATGGTGCTTCTGCATGGGTATATGATGTTCTGCACTTGTCTTGCTTAGTCCCATGCCTTATTGAATGCTTTGCAGTGTGCAAAAGCAGAAAACATTGTGGCTTAACAGCAAATGCATCGTTTTGTGAAGTTTAATATTGCAGTGGTCTGTTGGGAAAAGAAGCGTGTTGCAACCCAAGCCTGGATCCAGGCTGTGGGAGGGTGGGCATGTGGGTTTTGTGGTGATCTCTCCCTAGCTTAGACAGAGGCAGGACAGAAGTGCTTGAAAATAACCTTTGTGAATTCAGGACAGCAGCCTTTTTTATTCAGTGGTTGTCTTTTTGGAGGCAAGGGGAGTGTCAGCAATATTCTTAGAAATGAGTGGGCCTGCTACTGGCCCCCTCCAGAGGGTCAATGTCACCTGCTCTGTGTATCTTCACTCTGTCTTTAACACTCATTTATAAGAGACTGAATGTTTTCCATTTACCCAAATATTATATCAGAAAAGAGGATTTTCGTACTGAACAAACTGATTCAGATTGTCTACTATACATGTTCAAGAGATGCTTAATATTATTAATAATAGGAGTAAAATTAAATTTGCTTATCACAATGAGGGGAAGAAGAATAAAGTTTATTAAATCTCCCCACCAAAAGCGCTGACTTACTGAAAATAACAAGTCTTCATTAAGAAGAAGCTAATTTGCCATAAAGAATTGCTTTACTTATGTAAAGGGACCAATTGCTCTAATTGTGGGCAGCACACAAAATGTCTCCCAGAGAAGAGAAGAGCTGCGCTTTCTTGAATTTTAACTTCACAGGTTCTTAGAGTTCTGCTCTCCCCAAAGTGAAATGACAGCTTTAATCATCTGGAAAATTAGAGGATGGCATTTGGGGTATAGACACAAAAACTGAGGGGAGATACTGCTAGGTTCCCAGGGGAGGTCCAGCCTTCAGATTAACTAAAAGGGAAATTTCTCTCGTGACTTACAGGATGAACCTGCTTAAAAACTCACAACTGATTGGTATCTCTAACGGTTAATTTTGAGGCCAAACAACTATAAGACAACAAAATCCTCAGTCTGTAAGGATGCATCCACGTTTTAGCAGAGCCTCGCAGTTAGTCACAGCTGGGCAGCCCGTCCAAAAGCCAGTGAGGGTGTGAACGATACAATGACTTTCTGTTTGCTCCCTTTCTGCCAAAGATGACACAACAGATCTGAGGCAAGGAATCTCGTTTCCTGGGCAGGTTATTCTCACTGTAGATATTAAACAGCTGTGGAAAATTCACTTACTCCCAAAGTTGGCTCTGATCTTGCAGCTCACAGTAGGTTCACCTTGTGAACCTGTCAAGCAAATATTGTGCAGCAAAGCAGAGGAAGGGGATGGATTGGCTTTACTTTCATTTCTCGTTGGTTTTCCCCCTATCTGTGGGTTTCCAGAGGAATTACAGGCAAAGCAAGTCTTTTCTTCTGGCTTCATGAAGCACCAAAACATAGGGTAAAGCAGGATGCAGTAACATCTGGTGTGTCTCATGTGAAATACCTTTACAGAACAGTAGCACCTGTGTGCTGATGTCCCTTAAGTCTCATTGTTAAGAGCATTGATATCCCAAACGGTCCACTGTTGCACAAAGGAAAAAAGTGGGATATTCCCCCTTCTAACTTTGTCACCTAATGGCCCTCTGCCTGGATGACATTTTTCCATCGAGTACAGGGAGAATCTGGCTGCTGAATGCAGCCAGATAAAAGTGGGGGGCCTACTGCACACAGCAGTGCTGGTAGCTGGCAGATCCAATGACATACTCTGACAAGATTTCAGTGACTGTATGTACAGTCTCACACCCCATTTAAAAACAAAAGGTCTTCAGTATTCAGTGCACCATTTTCCTTTGCTCATAGGGTAACAGCACTTAGCTACAGTATAGATTTGAGCAAGTGAACAATTAGAAGACATGCATTTAAAATTTTTAGTCGGTGCTGTCAACCACACGGTATCAATTGGTAACATGGATTTATATTTTAGCTGTATGTGGCTAGAGCCCAAAACAGGACTAAGCTATGCCATGGCTTGGAAATGGGACATCTCCTGCCCAGCCAAAGCTGTGCTTTTTGTTTGTTGGGAAAGTGGTATCAGCGCAACTTTGCAAGCTGAAAACCCACCATTGGTGTGACTGTGCGTGGCTCCACTGAAACCACCGGATCTGCTCTGCTTTATATCAGTTGTGGATCATCCTCAGAGCCTTAAAATGTTCCTCTGAGTAACTTTGAGCACATCCTCTCCTCTGGTGGAAGCAGGCCAGAATAGAAATTGAAAAGCAGGAGAAAAAGGCCAGAGACAGGCACACTCCTGAGCAATCCAATGCTGTAAAAGTAAATCCCTGTGGAGGCTTCTGGGATTATTTAAAGGAGGTGGTAAATGACTCAGAATAAAAATATAACATAGTCCAGAATCACCAGCTGTGTTTTCCTTCGTACTGTCTAACAGTGATTGTGTGCCGTGTCTGACAATGAAAACAGAGTAAAACTCTTCTGCTGAAGTTCACAGGCTGCCAGATTTCTGGGCAATGAGACACTCTTCAAAGAGAAACTACCCTTCGGACAGGGGAGAGACCTCCTGCCTGATTTCTTCTAAGCAGCCTGTTTTGGGGTCAGTGAGTCCCAGTCTCATGGATTAACTGACTTTGTAAGGAGATTCACATTAATGATGTTTATAAATGCTTAATAATAGCTGTTACAGAGGTGATTAATATGTGTTATATCAGATGGTTATACGCATATCAGTAGTTGATAATGTAAGGCATTCATAAGCAACCTGTGCATCTGCTGGTCTCATAATAATCTGTACAAATTGATTAGCTACTTATCCAAACATTCTTTAACTAACCCTTTAGAAGCTATTTATAAATACACCCCTATGACAAAACACTCTCAGCTGTTTTCCTGACTTTGGGCACAGAGCAAGAGGAATCAAGTGCATTAATTCCTCGCAAGTCCAGCTAATGATAACCGTAAGATTGAATTTGCGTGTGGATCCGTGCATGATTCAGTAAGGTTTCTCTGGGACCAGTAGCTGGCTGTATGTGCAATTGCTCCTGGCCCACACGCATCACTGCACACCATCATGGGGCTGCTTTGGTGCAGAAAATAGGGCAGGATGCTCCCAGTAGCACAGTGTTTCTCCCAGGAGCTTCCCAGCGCTTGCATTGTGCTGCAGGGGGATGTCTGTCAGCTGGCACTCTGGACTTGTTTCATGCAAGCCACTTCTGAAGCACCAGGAGTGGAAATCAAGACATCTGAGAAGGAAAAACCCGTATGATGCGATGCACTGACCCATCTGCCAGTTCTCTTTGTGCAGAGACAGAGCAATGTGCTTGCTCTATCAGTTCGGCCTCCCTCTCATTCCCCTGACCCTGTTTCTAGGGCATCCCCAGTGCACTCTGACTATCAGCCCCTTTTCTCAGCCCCTCAGGCAGGCTTCAGCCTTATTTGCCTCCACTTCATATGTTCTCCCTGCCCCAACACTGCCTTTGCTGCAGCCCTCAGTGAGAGCTGCCATGTCCAAACCAACACCACGGTGCCAGTGGTGAAGACAAAGGCTGATTCTAGGCGAACTGTAGCTGTAATGGCCCATACTCACTCCTCAGATAGACAAGCATCACTTCCCCAGGTGCTTCTGCAGAGATGGTGCCTTTGGCAGTTCCCTGTATTTTACAATGATCTGTTTTATTACCAGATTCAGGCTGAGCAGGAGCAAGCTTGGAGCATGTGCATTTAACTCTGAAGGGAGCATATGCAGAGCTAAATCTTCCACTTGTGTAAATCAGTCCAGCTTCACTGCTTCCCTGAGGTGCGGGAACTCCCATCGTTCACATCAGCTGAAAATCTGTTCCGGCAGCTAACCTGAAGGCTCTTGAAGGTGTGGTTTCTATTCACAGTTTACTTTTCTTTCTGCTGAGACAACTAAATGTTCCACTTTTTCATAGGATGGTGTTCGTGCCGAGTAGAGATACTGAGCAGCAGGCTCTGATATGAGCATGGAGCTCATTTCTTCTAGATACCATGAACTGTGCAGTAATAATGGCTGGAATTTGCCAAAGTGTGCAGCATAAATATGGTGACTATATTATGAAAAAAGTATGAGTTGGAAGAAAAAAGAAGGGAAAGTATTTTCATTACGAAGGATGCTATTTTAAAAAAAAAACCCACACCTTAATTAAAAGAAGACTATCCACAAATTTTAGCCATCTCTATAAATTGCTCCTCACAAAGCAGCAGGAGGATTTCACTGAGAACAAATCATTTTCATCAGACACACAGAAATGTTATTTCAAGTTTTTAATAGCTCTGCTGATGCAGGTGGTTCATTTAAAAACAGGCCATAACAAAACTGTTTCAAAAACATTTGAAATTATTTTAATAGTGATTAGTGCAAGAAATCACATTTATTAGTCACTTAAACTCTTTTTGGAAATCTGTCCATGTTTTCTGGTGAGATACCTCAGTAGTGTGAACAGAGTAGTCTCCATGATGTCAGTTGTAAATCTTGCCCATCAAGGATAATTCTGCCTCACTTCTCTTTTCGCTCTTACATGTGGTCTCAAACCAGGCCCTACACAGGTATTGATTCCTCCTTTTTACTCTCAGGACTTAACTAAATAAACCAGGTTTGTCTTCACTCTCTGACACCTGTTTCCCCGCTTGCAAGAATATCTACACAGTGGCAAACCATCTATGATCAGGCAAGATTTATTGTTTCACTGATTCCTGGAACTGAAAATATTAATGATGTAAAATATTGATTTGAAAAAACAAACCTCCAAGTTGTTCAGTGAACCTCTCATTCAGGCACAATGCTGAGATGTCCATCCATTTTCCATTTTCATATTTATTGGTAAGTGAAAAATCAGGCATGTCAAGCTGTTCAATTTCTAAAGTGAAGTACTTCTCTCCCTCAGATGCACATGAATAATTCTCATTAACCTTCAAGGGATTAATGCAGTTTCTTGCAAATGGCTGCAATATACAGTATTTAATATTTATGCTTTCCATATGGCTGGTGCTGTCATACATTCTTGTCAAACATGCTGCACAGTTAATGATATTTTAACTAAATGTGGTCCGGAAGACCTGGATGTTTGGGGGACAGTTGTGTCCATCTCCGTTTTTATGGATGCTATTTGAGCCTCATAACAAAATTCTTAAAGAGATTAAATCAGCCGCTCTACTGAAACATAATGTTCAGCTGCCCTTAAAGCAGAGCTAAATGTGATGTTGTCAGATGACACACTGAGACCTAGCCAGCTATATACTATCCATGCAGACCTCAAAGTGCCTAAAAGACATAGGATAGAGGATGAGCTGGGAACAGTTTCCAGGTTGGAAAACAGAACAACAGAGGGGAAAAGTAACCTGGTCAAGGGCCCAGCAAACCAGTGCCAGAGACTGGAAGAAAACTGGTCCTCTGGTTAGACCATGCTGTCCATAGGATATCTGTGCACTATGCTGTGTGTGTCTCTTTGACTCACTTGAACTGGTGTTAATTGTCTGATGAAGGGGTGAAGGTTGCTGTGGGGCCATATCCGTCACTGGGACTGACTGGGAAGATTGCTTTGCACTCATACTGAGCCCTTGGGCTAAGACTGCATCGGTCTGTATTCAGCATGTTAGATCAGACTGACAGATGCCAAATACAGTGTGTATGTATCAGTGATGAAGCAGTTTTAAACATTTTCTTAGCATTTTTTCCCTCTAAATTAAGTTTGATACCTTTTTAAAAAATGCAGACATAGATTTTATATGAACAAGTTTCTTGGAACTATTCAAAATAAACTAGGAACTTTATTGCAGTCTTCCCATTTCAAGTTCTCCCATAATCTTCTGCATGTTCCCTCATTGAGAGACATCTCACTTTGTTTTCCTTCCCTTCTTTGCCATCCCTTATCCCAGAAATGAACATGCTCAGAATTTCTATTCAATGTCAAGGCAAATGTCAAGATTTTCACTGTTGGTTTTGTGCTCAGGAGCCTTGCACATCAGCTTTTCACTGAAGAAACCAGACGCAGCTGGGAAATACTCTTTGGCTGCTTCCTTTATTTACATGTCCTTATGCATTGCTGCATAAGGAGAGATGGTCACCGACTGCAGGCAGGAAACCTCCTACTCCTGGGATCTCAGCCCAAACACTTCTGCCCAGTTCCCATGGAACAGTTCTGCCCAGTAGCTCAGTCTGGTAAAGCGATCAAAAGAGAAAGCAAACAGTTCGCTACAGCTTCCTACTTAATGGACTAAAAGTCCTCTGTCAGTCAGAACCATAGTGTTTCTTCCAAAAGTAAAACCTTGCTCTCATGCTAAAAAAAAGGACCCGTAAAACGTTGGTGGTACTCCTGCCACAGCAGTGGTTTGCGGAGCAGGGTCGTGGATGGCGATGACACGTTACAGCACAGATAGTGAGGACAGCCTACTGCAGAGATAAGTGCAAATTGGCACAACAGCATCGTCGTTGCAAGTGTGGATGTCTCCTGTTCTATAATAACCAAACCATTTGTGTTTCAAGTCTAAAGCAGAAGGAGAAAACAAATAGATGGGAATAGGCAAGAGAGTGAAGCGCTATCTTGAGATAAGATCTTTAAAAGAGGCTGAAGAGTGGGCGAGAGTCAGGACTGTGGAGTTGTATTGCTGACACAATTGGATGCTGATGATTTCTGGCCCACTCAAAGCATCTGGAGTGGTTTTTTTTCTTAGTTATAATTATAGACACACTTATATTTTAAGGTCATCCAGTGCCAAGCGGGGTCATCACAGCTCATTAAAGCAAAATTAGCTTTCCCATATTTGCCCTTCTTGCACTAAACAAAAAATCCTGCCTGTAATGGTACAGTATGTGGCCTATGAGTGTGCCCATAATTAAAAGGTTGAGCTACTCTTGTAAACAAATTACCATGAACAAAGGGGTTTACAAATGCCGGCTAATTAGTTTGGATTCCCTAAAGCTTTTAGCTGTTTTTTAATTCAATAACACAGTGTAAATTCTCTAGCCTGAAAAGTCTAATAGGAATTGGCAGAAAACTAAATAATTGATATTGTCAGCGATTGCAGCAGCAAGCCCTCGAATGTTATTGTCTGCCAGTAAGCAGGACTGCCGTGATTTCCTGAGAGGATAAAGAACTGATTTTAATGAATTAACAATATAAATGGTAGACAGCTGGCTTTCAACAGCAGCTCAGGAGGCAACGTTTCAAGTTGAGACTGTGGACCAGTGAAAAAACCCTCAGATAGGGACCTGATGAGAGACATGCTGGTCACCTCTCTGTGCTGAGGGCCAAAATCCCTTTTGCTTTATTCTCCATAGACACCCCACTGAAGTCTTCAGGCTCATTTCCAAGGTTGGAGGGAACAGGAGCCAGCTCTGCACCTGAGCAGATACCAGAAGGGGGAGAATGCCTCAACCCACACGAGCTGCAGCTGCTGAGAGGGTGTTGGACGAACAGATTTAATGGGGAGCAACGGTGTGCTAACAAGCAGCCCACTGTATTGTGTGTATTCTAGCAGCTCCCCAGGCTTATGTATTGTGAAGGTTGTGTGAGTGCTTCCTGGGGAACCCTTACCAGTCACACCATGCTATGCTGCCTGCTGGATAAACTGGTTTGAGATAGCAAGCTGGGCTGCCTCTCAGCAGGAGTGATGGCTTCTGGGATCTGTTCGTGGTCCTACTGCTCTTTCTCCTGGTCCAGGTATTTCTCCTGGGTTTTTTTAATACTTGCTTTAAAGCACAATGAAGTGACTAAACCCCTCAGAGTGTAACTTGGTCACATCATATACTTACATGTGATTTAATCCACATTGCCCACCTATATCTTGATTGTGTTGGAAACAGCAATTTGTAGGACTCTGTACAGACCACCTTATGGTCTCCCAGCCTTACCAGACTTTCTCAGGCTGCATCCTTTTGCAGCCTTATCAAAGTAACAAAATATAGCATTGTGACAATGGTTGTCATATGTAGATTTTTAAGGATTTTTTTCTTGCAAAAGAGAAGCGTTTAGTCTCTGAAGAAATGTATTGGATCAGTTCCTGTGGGAAACAGCGGGTTGCCTGTGTGCTCTCTGTGATCAGCCCCACCATTTCTTTTGTCAGCACTCTCCTGTTTGTCCCAGTTTGTCACCAAAGCAGTCTGCCTGCTTTGAGTAGAAGGTGTAAAGACCCATTCTCAACCCACTCCTCCCACCTATCCCCAATGAACGCTCAGAGCAGATTAGTTTGGTCTCCACCAAAAGCTATTGTTTTAAAGCTATCAGTTAGTAGCAGCTGGATCTTGACCTTGCTTCTTACTTTGATGTGAGGGAAACTATTGACTTTCAAGGAGGCAAGCTGTTATTATCTCTTCCAAAGAAGGTCAGAGAGATGAAACATCAAGAAAAATCAGAGCAAACAGTGATATGGGCCACAGCTCAGCAGAGTTAATAGCAAGTGAGAATGTGGAGAGAGCTGAAGTGGGCTTGAATATACAGGGCCAAATCCCAAGCTGGCATAAGCTAGTTAGGCTTTGAAGGCAATGACCTGATCCTGTGTACAGTGCCTGAGGGATTCCATCCTGGAGCAGCCTTGTCAGAGAGCTAGAAGTCCTTGTCATTGCTAGCAACAATAGTAGAAAGAAAAGAGAACTCTTTTTCCTTTTTTTCTTTATTTGTTGAAAAAGCATTGGTTTCCTCTGAAGAAAACTAAAATAGCTTCATACAACGAATTGGCAGCCTGGAATATATCTCTTAATAGCCAGTGTGAAGCACAGCAGAAGAGCATCTGATTCTTTATACTGCATAATGCACAGTAATGCCACTCAGAGCGCACTTTAACAAAAGTAATGAGTTTCACAACTTTTTAAGCGCACAAACCTTTCTGCTTTCATAACCATTTCCCTCCAGTACTCCCATCTCATACATGGCCTGAGACCAGTCCTTCCCTCTAGCCCTTACTCATGTGTGGTAGAAAGCTTTCCTTCATCCTTAGGAGAGGAGGACAGTAACTCCTTGTCTCTGCATATCTCTTCCTAGTATTCCACTCTCCTGGCTTCACCCCAGGCTGCTTTTCTAGCGCAGGGCTGGGATGAGTAGGAAGAGAAGGAACAAATCCATGTAGGTTGCTCAGCTTGCAGGTGATGGTGCATCTCTGTTACCAGCCTTTTCCCACAAAACCCAAAAGAGTGATCAAACTAACAAGTTCATTTGCTAGCAATACGAGCACCTAAAATGCATTTAGATCCCACAGAATACTGAAATCACTATGTCTTTGTTATTGTTTATTGTTGCACTGAAGGATGTGTGGCTTAGTCCAGGAGCTGTTTTCAGGGATATGACATCAGCTACCTCTTAGTAGCAAGGCGCAATTAGGACAAAATAAGTATCTTCAAGTGAGCTCAGTGAATAGGTTTTTAATCTGAGGTTTATGAATATTTGTGCTTCCAGTGCACAATAAATGGAAGAAGAAGCTGGGGGTGGGAGAATTTGCATGACTTGGGTGTGCATGGTTAATCAAAGAGAAGAACCAGGAAGATTTAGAACTGCACGTGGGCAGAGAGCTGAGACAAACCTTGAGTGTTGGTAGTGTTGAAACCTGAATTTTCTATGGCCATCCCACTCTTTGGGAGCTCCTTATCACTACAGCCCACGGGTTTAATGCAGAGCAGAGACAGTGTGGCACCTGGACTAGATTTACGATCAAAATGGGGCAAATTGTCATTCAGAATGAAGACTCAAGAGCTGAATTCTAAAGGTTCTCTAATTCAGGAAAAAAGTGGCTTCTCAATTAGGAAGCTCAGCTTACAGTCAGATGAGGTTTGCACAGAACACTGAGTTTTTGTTAATTCATGCAAAAGCACAGCTTTGGGGCCTGCTGGATACCCTCTGCTCCCATTGCAAGAATTTACCACACTCTGCAGAATTGCAGCCTAGTGGAACAAAGGTTAAACTGAACTTTATTCATTCAGAAAACAAATACGCCTTTTTTCCTTACCAGCTTGACAAGCTGTAGATTTATTCACCTTGTCTAGACTTGTGGGCTTTGGTTCCCCACCAATGCTCCTGAGCCACCCCAAATGCTGAAGAACGTAAATACTTTCTCCACCATGGGATAGGGGATGTTTGTTTCAAGGTTTTAGTGACTTGAGCTGTTTGTGTTCCTGTTGTAAGATCTCATCCAAATGTTATGAGCTGAGAGTAGAAAAATGCAGGTCTGATTCAGATTCTCAGCTGATGTAAACTGGAGTAACTCCATGGTATTCGCTGGAGACGTGCGAGTTCCTGCAGCTGCAAGTGTGTCTAGCAACGGGTCCTATGGCTTTCCCAGCTCATTTTGAGGGGTCCTCATGTCCCATCTGGCTAGTCTGAAACGGGCATTACCAGTTCAAAATGGCATTTAAGGCATCTCATGGTTTACCACAGAAATGAAGTTTGCTGCTTATGGCAGCATGACGATGGATGACATAAGCAAGCGTGTTATTTAACACTCTTGGGGAACTAAATCTTGCCTGGCACTTTTGCTGTGGACAAATACTTTCATTTTTATCCTCCCCTATTCATCCTGCAGTACAGTTCTGAGCTTTCCTTGGCCAGGTTTTGTGCACGTAGCTGCTTTAATAGCAAGTGAAATGATTCAGCCAGGGTCAAAGGACGCAACCTCTGGGGCTAAACTGCGTTCCATTCCCCATGTGCAAGCTTCTCTTACACTCCGCTGATCAGCATGAGTGGATTAGCAGATCCTCCAGGCTAGAGCTCCACATGATAGGCAGGCTGCAGACTCCCCAAAGACCTAGTTACATTGCTAGGTGACCATAACTAATACTCTTGTTCTTGCAATAGGTGTCACAGAGGAAAGCGTGGCACAGAAGGTCTAGACATCAGAGAAAACAGCAGCACTGGGCTGTCAGCCTGTTCCCTTGGTTTTAGATTGCAGCTAGGTATAACTTAACGGGTTTGCTTGGATGTATTAGCAAGGCAGGATGTTCTTTCTGCTTGCTTTTATGTAGACTGTAAAAGATACCACAGAAATCCTGAGTCTACAGGCAAGTATACAAAATGTTTAGGCTAAGCAGTGGCTGGATGGACTATAACATCCATTTCATGCCCCCAAAGAATAATGTTCAGTTGTATGGCAGTGACATTTAGGGGGCCACACTGTTCTTTACTCTGTGTATGCACATCTGTCCAATGTGTCCAACCCTGTCCAGTCTCTGGGTCACTGAGCCAACAGCCTGGACAGATAAAGCAGCCTGCTCCCCATTTTGTAGAAGGGGAATTGGAGTTCACCAATACTTAATCTCCTGCCCAAGGTTATACAGAAAGATTCTCTCAGGACCGGAACTGAGTGCAGATCTTGGATTCCCAAAGCTATGCTTTAAACAGGATGGACATATGGTTAAGGTGGTGGATCTAATAATACGGCAGGATGCAGCCTCCCTGGTCTTAGGCAGCATTGAGCAGAATCTGAGAAGCGCCTATGAGAGTGGAGGGGACCCAGGAGACCCTCAGTGGGAGCTGGACTGAGTCCAGCAGCCGGCTCAGTAGGTTTTGGAC
>NW_009203396.1:127612-129913 GCF_000690835.1 Fulmarus glacialis | reverse complement strand
ATCAACCTGGCTCTAACCAATCCTTCTAGCAGCGCTCCTTCTGCTCCTGAGATTATATTACTTTTATGGGTGCACTGGTGTGCTTTCAAATAAGAAAGAAACATGCAGCTCACAACTAAAATGTCTCTTCAGACAGCCTGTTAACGCTTCTATGTATTGGGTTGCAAGCAAAATACTGCTGCTGCAGCGAGCCTGCAACTGAAAATAGCCCACCCAGGCGCAGGAAAGAGATTCAGAAATGGCCTGCGTTTTGGGGAGACTCCACCTCCAGGTAGCTCTTAAAACAGCAGCACTCTGCACAGCCTGGAGGTAGCAAGACCGGGCATCTCCCCATGCTGGGAACTCCTTCTATCCCATCCAGCCATCCCACTTCTCACTCTCAACATTCACTGACGGTATCGGGTGTGTACGCAGGTTGCTCAGTTGATAGGAAAACATCTGAAGGGAGTTCTCTTTTAGTGTTGTTGTGTACTGTCTGGGGAGGAAGCATCTGCCTCCTGGAAAGGAAATTATGGGATTCGATCCCATCCCTCCAGCATCTTCCATGACCTGCTGGGTCCTTGCATTTGAGGAAGGGAATTTGGTAAGAGGAAGGGCATACTGAGAACATGAACGGCACAGATTTGGAGGTGGCAGAGAAAGGGTCAGGGAAGGATAAGGGGGACAACTACATATGTAATATATAGGAGAGAGTATATAGGTAAAGGGGGGAGCAAGGAAGGCTGCAAGGGGCTGAACTACTCTAAAAACTACTCCAAAGCTGCTGCCACTGCCATGCCAAACTACTCTAGGGACCAAATCTGGCCAATCCCCCTCCATACATTGTGGGGAGTCACATCTTATTCCAAAAGACGTCTCAGACCATGTTCTCTTGGCCTTTATTTCGTTCAAGTGAAATGGGCAGGGAAGAGCAAAAGACCTTTGTTGTAGTTCAGAAGACTCCCTTTAGTCTTGCTCCTGCCACACATATGAATCTACAAGTTATTTGGTAAATTGAGTAATCTTTTCTTTCAGGAAGCCATTTCTAACACAACCTGATGTGTGATATTCTGGTTGTTCTCTCTCTGTTTGAGACATGGGCTTACTGCTTTGCCCAAGAACTTAGACTCCAAATCAAAACACAGTTTCAGTAATAGTTGCATGCAAAAAGGAAGAAAGTTTTGACTAGAATGATTAATTAATTTGGCAGGTGAATTTGCATGTGGAATTTAAGGGAAACTAATTAATAGAAGTGAAACATAGGCTTTTTCTATAAATAATTTTTGAGGTCTTGTGTTTTTTTCAAGGAGGTAAAGAATTACAGTATTCCTCCAAATGAACGCTTTGATTGACCAAAAATACAATTTTCAGTTTCTTTTTCCACTGGAAGATCAAAAAAGAAATGCATGGGTCAGAGTCAAACTGAAAACTCCATCTCTAGTATGGGAAAGTGCCTTCTTGGCTTTCAAATTGCTCGTTCTGGTGCCTCAGCAGGTAGAGGGTGGGAGCCTGATGCTATCACAAGTTGTTGTGGTTCATTGTTTTAGCTCCAAAGGTGACTGATGTGTCAGCAAGGATGATGGTTTATCACGAATACGCATAGCAAGAGATCTGTTCCAAGTAGCTCACAGTCAAAGTCAAAATGTCAGCCAGGTTAAAAAACAAACAAACAAACAAAAAACCCACCACCAAAAAACAAAGAACAAAAAAAACCCCCACAAACAAAAAAACCCCACACCACCTCACTCCTGTTCTTTGCAAAGGGGGCACAGAGAGGGAGCAGAAGCTGGCATTCATTAGAGGACGATACCTCCAGGTCTCTATTTGGTAGAGACCAGTCGGTGTGCGAGCTCCCTCCACGGTCAATGTCACCACCTGCATCCCAGCCTGCCTCCTGCAAATACCATTATAAGGGGATTGTCTTTAACTCTATGTTCGGATTCATTTGTACTTGGGCATTTGACTTCAATCATGAGATCACCTTGTTAATTGAGCCTTATACATGGGGTGTTTTGTAGCTGTGATGAGCAACCTTCGCAAGTGGGAGATGCTTCCCTTCATCCCAAGTACAAGCAGCGGCGTTGCTCTGCAGGAAGGAGTTTCCTGAGGAGCTCTGCTTTGTAGGATCCTTTCTGGTACTTTGTCCCGGGAGGGAATGGAGCAATGAGGAGCACAGATGTTTGCATCTGGCAACCCACTGGGAAGACTGCCATCAGCTTCGTGTTCAGGGGACAAAGTGAAGAGCCTCTGGGGTGTGGGCTGGCAACTGTAGAGGAGCCAGCTCCATTCTCTGCCATGAAAAATGCATTTCCAGCCCAATTA
>NW_009203396.1:127122-127420 GCF_000690835.1 Fulmarus glacialis | reverse complement strand
GACTGTGCCTCTGTTCTGGATAACTATTGTATCTCCCGGTGAGCTTTATCAGAAAGGACATGAGAAGCACTCATAATGAGAATTAATAAGTTTCTGCTGATTAGTAAGGGATACTCGGCACTTGTGGAACACAGTGGAATTAGTAACAAGTTAATCCATCAAATCTGAGGCTAGCACCAGTAGCCGACTCCTCCAGATGGGGACACAGAAAGATTAAGAATAATTTGCTGAAGGCCATGGAAAAGTCAGGAGCAGAGCTGGGATTCTCATGTAGGAGTCAGAGGATCCTCAAAATACT
>NW_009203396.1:106519-127098 GCF_000690835.1 Fulmarus glacialis | reverse complement strand
GAACCTACACCACGGAGAAGGGGTGCTCTAAAACATGTCCCCCAGCCTTGGTGCTCTGACTCTGAGCGTGCTGGTGCTCTGCGTGCTTGAGATGCAGCTTTCCTTCGGCAGGGCTTCCTTGCCCGGAGTGCCAGCTCCTCCACAGGGCCAGCTGTGCCTGTGGATACCAGCCCTCAAGAGCTGCTCTCTCTGGCGAGGCTGCCAGCATGTTCCTGCCTGCTGAGGACATTCATTTGTCACATCTTGGGGCTCTCGATGAGGTGTCAGTATGCAGTTCGCAATATTAGGAAGTCTGGATGAGCCCCTCGGGCGTCTGTGTTTTTCTGAGGTATTTCAGAGCTCCACTACAACTGATTTCCAAGGGCATTGGGTGCTCAAGTACCTTCTGAGAACTTGAGGCTATGTCTCTCTTTCCTCATATGTGAAATGGAAGCAAGAGCATCACATGCCTGTGTGCAGACTGCATTAAAGACATCAAATGCTACAGGAATAAAGGGCAATAAATAACAACTTTGCCTTTTGTTACCACACCAGCAGGGCCCAGCAGCAGCGACTGGCTGTGCATTTCAGACATCCCCTGGGGATGTTCCAGTTTTTAACAATAATTATTTGGTCAGTTTTACCTGTTTGGCCTTTTGTGTGTGTTTGATGGGCAACACAGAGGACACTTACTCTCCTTTTGATGTGAGCATGTGGGTAAGCTGTGTTCGATCAATGCTGCATCACTGTGTAAGCACTTCTGCCCTTTTAAACCAAATCCAAAAACTTGTGTCACTCCACGCTGCTACTGTGGTCACATGTTGTCTAAGCAAGGAACAGAAGCGAAGCTTTTCAGTTCTTGTATTTACTGCTCTATTCTTTGTGAAGAATAGCAGGCGTCCTTCAGTCATACCTGATTTGAGGCAGCGTCAGACTGGTTATACAGCCAGGAGTTACAAAGAAGTGCATGCAAAACAGTTATAAGATAATGACCTGATAAAATACGAAGATGGCTAGTTAGAGAGCAAACCATGTCAAGGACAGGTGAAGTCAGAGCAGAGCCTTTGTGGCTGGAGAGTTTTGGTTTCCCTGCAGAGGATATATGAAGTTTCCTACTCATATTACAGTAATATCCAGAACGATTGCCCATTGTGCTAGGAGTGTGCAGAGATGTCTGGGGGAATTCCTGCCTGTAACTACAGCAAGTAACTCCACTCTCTCAGCTGACAGAGAAAAGCCCTGGCATAGGGCTGCAGCTGGGGAGAGGCAGGTCCCTCTGCATTTCTGACTGAAGCTATAGCACTGCACTGGGATTGCCTGACATGCCAGTATTGCAGCAAGGGAGCACAAAAGAGCATCTAATAAGACAAGGAGCACAAAACCCTCTTTGTCCTCTGGCAGATCTGCTCTGGACATCCACTTGATATCAAAGGCAAGAAAATTTCCAAAAACAGAAGTTGGCAAAAGAGGCAGAAAGGAAGAAAAAAGAAACATTATTATTAAAGCTGGCATTAATTTGCATTCGCAATTTAGTCTCACAAATGGCTCTTGGGGGTAATGAGTTACCTGAATCAAAACCCCATTGAGGATAGAAATTGTTTTTAATTATAATGCAGAATAGACTGAATGGCTTGAAGAAGGTGCCCTTTTACTTTGTGTCTGCTGGAAGCAAAGCAGAATTCCTGGTGGCATCTCTGTAAGTATTGTGATTTGCAGTAATGATGTGAGGCTGTCAGGAGGTTCCTTCCATTCAAGAGCAGTAGCCATCAGCCTTAATTTGATACTGCCTCACCTGTACCCCTCTTCTCCCCCTCCCTGCTTTCCTATGGAGGAGATTCTTTATGACACTCAAACTAGCTAATGATATTTAACACCTACACAAAGGAGATGCAGGAACAAGAAAATGTAACCTCCGAGACCCAGAGAATGAGCCAGGTTTAGCACCAGTGGTAAAGGTTGTGACCCTTTGAAGATCTCATAATTTGGACATAAAGCACAGCCTTTCTTTGGAGAAAGGGGCAGCTGTCCCTCCTCAGAGGGTGGATGGAGGTTCTCTGCTCACCTGGGAAAAAGAGGCATGAAAACACCCCATTTTCTGAGCAAGGAAACGGATGTTTTGCCACTAGTGAAGCAATGACATTCAAATCCTTACAGCAGACGTCTGAGCTTTCTGAGGAAAATTTAGTCTTTAAGTATTGAAGGATTCCTCTTCTGGCCACGGGAGTGCAGACACAGGTACCTGGGATCCCAAGGGCAATATGCTCGTCAGTGATTACTAGTGCCACGAACACATAAACTGAGCTAACTCAGCATGGCCATGCAATCCTGCTCAGAAAGATTTTAAGAACGGCATTACATCAGAGAAAGGGAAACAACCAAGGACAAGTTGGAATCCTCCTTTCTACTTAAACAATGGCAGGTAATTAATTTCTACTGTCTTTTCTTCCCCAAGTCTGGCAGATTTATGGAGAGGACTCCCATACTCAAAGTCTCTCCCTTTTCGGAGGGGAACTGAACACTTGGGAGCATTTCTGTTGCCTGAAGGTAGGTGTCTAGAGCCGTTAGAGATGTCCTGGCATGTCCTGCTTGGCTCCCAGCTGTTACTTCTGAGGGTGCAGGTCTCTGTAGGGTCTGTCACGTCTGTCAAAACCGTGCAGATGGTTTGGACCCCTTGCAGTGTCAAAACTGACAGTAGACTTGTACATTTAGGATCTCAAATCTTTCCCCTTGTATAGCTAATAATTTCCCCTCTCACTTTAGCTCCTATGACTTTGTGACCCCGTCATGTCTGCACTGTGGAAGTTTTACTGAAACCTTTGTTGACCAAGTGCTTATAAGATGAGTTTCCAGTCTGAGCAGTTGCACTGGTGTTTGAGAGAGTCACGTTTTCCCTGTCCCCAAAGACAAGAGGAACCTGGGGGAAGGATCGGGGTCCTAGCACAGAGAAGTGGGAGCTGCTGTCCTGGGGTAATGGTGGAGAGGAGTTCCCTACATGCGCAGCATCAGAGGATTTTGTGCTCTTTCATAACCACATGCAGAAAATGAAACATTTCATCAAGTTATTTTAATCCATTAGCAATGGATTTCAGGAAAACACCAGTAATGTATGTAACGTGCACACAGGAGAAACAATAAATGGTTGGTTAGAAAATTTAGATTTTAATTAAGTAGATAACATATGCTTGCATTTAGTCTTATAAATGAAAATGTATTCACTGTAGAATAGCTGGGTTCTATTAGGTCTCCCTGAACATAAAGAGAAGGGTTGATTATTACTGATTACTGAACTATTAGAGGGTTGTGCCTTGCGCTGCTTGATTGTAGCTCTGTTTGCTTCTGTTGCTAAAAGGGCTCTTGTCTGCTACCCAGATATGTGTGAAATAGGCAGCGTTTGGACTCAATTTGAAAATTAATTCTAGGTTACAAACCTCAGCAAATGATACAAATAATAGTGCTGGTTACTTCTCTCTGGTCATAACAGCAGGTTTTCATGGCTTGTGGAAGCTTGTAGCAGGGATGCTGCACATCACTCCCACTCACAAGGGGCCAAGGTGAATATGCTGCTGAAAGGAGGGGTCACTGCAAGAAAAGAGCTCTTGGAAGTGAAAAGCGGACTTGGAGCTCTCCCAGGGTATTCCTGTGCTGTGTGATATTTCCTTTGCATGGCAACATCAAAAGATTACAAGCCATACAATACACTTATAAAACTGCTTTATCTCCGTATGCCTTGTGAATATTAATTAGATAAGCCCAGCAACGTCTTGGGAGGTAGCCAAACATTATAGTGATTTAGCAGTAGGGAGACTGAGGCACAGGGTTGTTAAGTGATTTACCTTTGAAGAAAGCTATGGGAGATCCCATCATGGGATGCAAATCTCCCACCTCCAGCCACTAGCTCTGCCTCTTTGGTGTGCTGTTTATCCATGCACTTGTATTCACCAGCATGCCACCGAATGCTGTTCTTCTCCCTATTTCTAAAGCCAATGCTGAAGCATTAAATAAAATGCAAGATTTCAGGGACTTCTGTAATACAGAGGACCCAGGTTTCAGACCTGTCCCAGCCACTTCCTCACAGTAGAGCAGCCAGAAAGCCAGAGGGTCTGCTTCACACGTGAAGTGATCTTTTTTGATGGGTAATTGCCTGGGGAAAGGGTTTGCCCAGAAGGTAGTACAGCCAGATGATACCCAGCTGCCCGAATGGCACTTTGGGCTGTATCAGATGGAAATAAATTAGGATAGTTTCACGCTGCCCTGATTTGCTAGAGACCAGACAGTGGCTGCTGGCCTCAGGAAGAAGGGAAGGAAAATGTATCTTAAACCTCACTTTCTTGTCTTTGGTCTAGTTCAGCATAGCTTACCCAGACCACAGCTTCTAGACTAAAGTTTTCTGTTTACACACACGTGTTTGGCCTTTCTTGAGCTCTTGTCATTTATCCCCATCATCTTGAAATGCCTCCCAGCATTCACAGTTTTGTCTTGGCCATGCTTCCCTGAGCACCCAAGGATGTCAGTTCTAGCCATCCCTTTGAAGGTTGTAGTTACCCCATAAAATGCATTACCAAAACTGTTAAGCAACAGACTACATACATGTTTAGAGAGAGATTTATCTTCCAAAGAAAGCTTATTCAGGTTTTGTTTGATGGCAAAACCTGAAGGAACTGATCATGGAAAAATGGAAAGAGTTCAAGACCTCTTGCATCCGTGGTCCTGGCAATATGTCTGAATATCTGGAAGAAGGACTTTTTAACAGTTTCCATTAATGGAAGGCAAGCTTCTTAAACTACTTTTATTTGTGGTGGAACTCTGTTGCCTTAGTTAAGTTTTAGTGAATTTGCCTTTAGAGAGGAAATTATTTGGGGCTACAGATGTTGATAAGAGACTTTGGAGAGCTGGGTCTGATCACTTGCTCTGTAACTGTGTGTTTATGAAATGTCTGCACCCCAGCTCTTGATAAAGATTGAGGCTGCAATCAACAGAGCTGCTTTTTTTTTTTTTGGCATCTATAAAACTGGAGATGGCCACCTATACATACCCAGCAGTAAATGAGTAGGTCTAATCGGATAGGCATTCATTAGACACTTGCATCCTAAGGTGAAGACTTCTATGGAAAATGAATACATATAAGGTGCCTTGGAAAAGATTTTGCCTTCTGTTGTCTATTCTTGCTGAGTGCACAGGTGAAAGAAAAAACGACCTTTCCTGGGCCCCTCATTCAGCATGTTTCACCTTCTCTTGCATTTGTGCTTCATGGCAGGAAAAAAAAAGTGAAGGAATTGGGGGAAATCTTTTTTTTTTCCCTTTGTGTATTTAGGACAGTGGAGAATGACTGAAATTGTTAAAAGGCTGATAGTCTTGTGAGGGGCTGCCTTTCATGATGGGAAGGAAAACATTATACAGGACAAAGGCAGTGTCTAAGCCTCTAGCTGAGAAGAGAACAAAGCCTCCGCTTCTGTTACTGCGTGGCTGCACCAGGCACCATTCCTTAATAAAGTGATGTAATGCCTAAAATGGACAAAACCACGGTGGAGTCCCAGCAGTTCCTCCCGAAGGCAGTGTTACTGTGCTGCATTGTCCGCGTGGAGCAGGTTATCGGGTGCTGACAGGCTGGGCCTTTTGCAACGAGATGCTGCAGTAATAATTCACGTGCAAGTTTGCAGCCATTTACAGTAACGATAATGCGATATATTATTTGGGCTTTTTAGCTTCTCGTAGCAATGAAACCTTCCTTCTACCCCTCTCATTCCTTCAATGCTGGCCCATGTGTCCAATCCACTTAAATAAACCAGGAATGTAACCATTAATGTCAAAGTTCCATAATTAAATGCTGACTGACTCACCGCTCACACTTGCAACGTTGTACCGTAATTTTTAAAGAATATACAAGTTAACATTAGACTTTTAAAACAAATTAATTAGTCACATTTCATTTTAAGTGGCGCTGACTTAATAGATACTGCTAATGTACAGTATATATTTACTTAAAGCCGTTATAACATAATATTTACAGGATACTTAACGTGTATTAATTACTGTATAATGAACCTCGTGACTACAATATTGCCATTCTTGCATGGCTGTAAAAGTTTTATCATCTTGTGAGGGGGGAGGGAAATTAAAATAAATTGCATGCACATTGAATGCTTATTTTTCATAGGAAATGTGCAAATTATAAGAAAATGTAAAACAGGGGGCCCAGTAAATCACAAACAGCTAACAAATGCTCTGAGACATGCTATAATGTTTTTATGAGCGTGTTTTACAACCCATTCATTATGCTGTCTGTCCTTCTGAAAGCTGGTTATTAGACTGACTGTGCAAAGTAACATGTGAATATCTGTGCAACTAGCCATGAAATCACAACTAAGTTGATCACTTTTATTTTCCTCTTTTTGTCCTGGAAGATGACCTGAAACATTTGCCCTAATACTGTAGTTCCACGACACGTGGCAGCACAATTTGCGTTGCAAGAGAGGTTGTGCTGAGGAGCAGTGTGGAGCTGGTACAGAGGTATGTGTTCCTGGAAACAATATATGCCCAACTCAGTCTCATCTTCCTGGGAACAAATAATTTTGGATGCCGCAGACAGGGATGAACCATGGCCTCAAGTGTTGCTCAGATCTCTCGGGCCCCTGTGCCTGTGTTTCAAAGCAGTCCAGCGAGCGGTTAGATGCCATCAACTGATGCAATGAGGGGTTTTCTGTGGGTCACTTCTGCAGAGGGGTTGGGAGTCTGCAAGGTTGCAGGCTGCGAGGTGGCTCAGCATGTCTCCCCCTCGGGAGTGTCTGTGTGGGATTTGCCTGCTAGAAATGAGGATAATATCATTGCTCGAGGCAAGGGGTCACAGAAGTTTGTCAGCTGAGAGAGAGAGAATATTTGCTCCGCGCTGCATGTCAGCCGTCTGGGGGATGGCTGCAGGTTGGGCTGTCTGTCAGGGAGAGGTTAAAGGTGTACTTAAACTTGGATACTGGAGGAAGTAAATGCTCAAGGACCTCTCTGCCTGCTCCTTTTTCATTATGTGTCTGATGTGCAAAATAATGGAAGCAGATAACCCTAGAGACCCCACTGTCGACCCCGCAGACTCTTGTAAAGTGAGCACACAACATGCCATAATAGGCACAAAGGGAAAAGCACAGGCGTTTGACAGCCAAGCAACGCTGGCATTCTGTAATTTCCCTTCCACTGCGACATTACAAACAGCTTCATATTCAAATGGCTGCCTGTCTATGATTGTCCAATTATTCACTGCATTCTTTCTTTGATGGCACAGATGTTCTCAATTTCTTGGAGTAGAGGGGTTTTTTGCATCTAAAAAGTCGTTCCGCCTCAGAAATGCAAAATTCTCCACAGTTCACCAGGTTCTCTGATGGGTTTGCATAATTGGTCTTCAATTTGCCTATTGTTTTGTAATAGAAAGCCTATGTTTAATTTCATTTTTGTAAACCTGTAGAAAGAGCAGAACATTTTGCCATTTAAGTCATTCTCCTCATTAGGATCCGAGCGGGTTGTGAACACTTAGACTTGATTATAAGGCACAGATTGTGCTGAAAGGAACACACGCTTTCCTCTTCCATTGTTTTAAACACATTATGAGGCTGATCCAGCAAGATGTTAAACATGCTCGGCTCTCTTTGTACCTTTGTAAGAGGTGCTTATCTCCTGGCAAGGCCATGCTGGCTGTTTCTGGGTGTGCTGGCATGCCAGGGAGGGCAGCCCAGGTCTGCTGCAAGCAGGAATTGTTCAAATCGTAGACAGTGGTGACTATATAATTTCTGGGAAAGGACATTTTGATCACTTCTGAGTGACGGCTGTGAGTTGCTCTTTCAAGAAGGGGGTGTCACACTTTCCTAGGGCCTCAGTTTCCTTTTGTGTAATGGATGTAATTATAAACATACCTGTGTGGATAAACTGTTAATCGGCATTCGTGAAACAACTTGGGCTTGTCAAAAGGCAGAGATTCATTTATATATCATTCTTAGATGGTAAGGCAAGGTAGAGATACTTCTGTGATAGAACTGTCAAAAGTGCTATGGAACAGAAAGAGGCATTTCTAAAACTTCATAGGAACAACAACAAGAAAACCCCAGCAAAACATCACGCCAGCTAATGGGGAGCTCTGGGGGTGAAACTTAGCAAATCAAATCCTGGGCAATAAAAAAAGAAATTGTAAAAGATTAGAGGCTTGCCAGGATAATTCAAAAGAGATAAAGGGATGACCCAGGGAATTACAGCCTCACAGCAATCCTGCGTAAAAGGATTAGGTTAGAGCCCTAGCAACAAAGAAGGGGCCAGCACTGAAGGTGTGCTGGTTACCCCAGGACCAGGTAACCTGGGTATGTTGGTACCCTTCCCCGTCACAGAGAAATACCCTAAGTTTTGTTTTCCCTGAGGCGTTTGGTGCAGAGCAATAAAAGGTTATGGCAAAAGCTACTGATATCTCTCCTGCATGTATAGAAATGCAGTAGCAGTGTGGAAAGGACCTGCCACCTATCACCAGTACTGGTATGGCCGTGCTGCATGCTGCTCAACCAGGATGCCTTAATACTCATAAGAGGCTCATGGCAGTGTCCCAAAACAGGTTTGGAGAGGCTCAGCTTCCTTGAGGTTATGGAAGAAAATGTCAAGCGTGGCTCTCTCCTCGCACAGCAAAGGGGGGAGCCTGGCAAAGGCTGAGAAAAACCTATCACAATTTAATGTTGGCAGAAAAATAACCAGCCTCGTCCTGTAATGGCTAGATGGGAGCATGCTGGGACGCTGACAGTGGGAACAAGTCCATCCCAATATGGGAACGGATCAGCCTGTACTGACGGGCAGTGCATGGGTTCTGGAGGGAGACATGCCGTTCCTGCTGCTGCCAGTACGTATTCCTTATCCAGGACAGACTGTCTCCTAAATCCCTTGATGTGCTAGATAAAAATGAAATTACAGTGTAGTTTACGTGAAGGGAACCTGGTCTCTAGCATAGCGTACCTGGAAGAAACCAGAGGAGGACCTCGCAGTGACATGTAATGCCAACACTTGGAGGTCTTTACATTTGTCTCCAGCCTTGTTCCCTGTATCAGATAAACTGGTGCCTCAGAAACAACCCCTGTACTATCTGTCTTAGAAGGCAGTCAGGAAATAGATTTACCAAGTTACATGCATGTTCTCTGAGAAGATAACAAATACCTTACTCAACAATACATCAAATGAGTGTGTTCTGAGGTGGGAAGGCATAGACGCTACCAAAATCTCTATATCAAAGCCCAGCAGATTTCCCTCTCAGCACTGGGATTTCCAGTCAAAATCACAACGAACTGACAATTACTTTGTGTTAAATCTCAGGTACGCTGCCCAGAGACAGACCTGAAAAGCCGGCAAGCTGTCTTGTGGGTCAAAAAGATGAGCTCACTGACAGCACACGCTTCTTTTATGCTATTACCAATATCAAAGCCCCTTACTTCTTTTGTATTGGTTTTAAAATGAAGGGAGATGCTGCTGCTTTGTTTCACTTCCTTCTACCTTTAAATAAGAAACTTCTCTTCCAGACCCATCTCCTCTTTGGAGAAGAAATTTGATATTTTCCAGTCTCTGGCTCAATGGATAGTTTTGTAAGTCAGCTCATAGAAATTCCAGCTTTGTCTTTGTAAAACACTGGATTGGGATCCATTTTTCCCCAGCACTTCCAAGCTTGCAGGGAGCTGGAAAGAGCAGGGAAGGAGAGGACCGGAATCTGAGTCCTTATTTCAGAAACTGGAATCTGCAGTCTGGGCCTATTTTCAAACTGCACTATCATGTAGCTGCCTCTTCCTCCACGGATCCCTGTCTGTGCTGTCCGTATAGCCGCTTGTGAGCGTTGGAGATCTGAATTTACCGTCACACACCTGTGTAAGAGAGCTATTACCAGTTCTGTTTCTGAAGTAGAGTGCTGCAGCACAGCCTTGGCTTCATTAGCAAAACTTTGATTGCTGTTTTTAGTTGCCCAAACTCAGAAAAATCAGGCTTTCATTTTCCACGAGGGCTGTGTTAGGTGAGAGGTTTGCTTTTGCTCTGAGCAGTGGGAAGTGCTGGCTCAGGGTCCCGGTAGGGCTCAACTCCAAACATCTGGACTGAGCAGGTATCCTCAGAAGACAAAAGTGGGCCACTGGCCCGTGAATCCATGGAGAAGTCAGTGTTTGCCCTGGAAGGGAGAGCCCCAGAAAGCACGGTCCCTAGAAAGAAGATCTGATGTTTTAACTATTACGACTGCTTCTTTTTGCTCACGAAAAACTTGTCATCAAATTATTAGAGATGCAGAGTGTGAGCTTCATGTATCCAATGGGAAGGGGAAGCCCTGCCACGTCACCCTGCAGCTTTGCGAAGGCAGGTATGGCAGAGCCGGGCTGCTGCCCCATAATTTCCCCTTCCCTTGGCTATGGCACGGCTCCACCTTCCCTCTCCCACCACAGGACCCTGCCCTTCTGCGTGCGGTGTATCCAGCCCCCGGCAGCATCATCTCTGGAGGGCGAAGGCCCCACTCTGCAGAGGTTTCTGCTGCCAGGGCTGGGAAGAGGGGGTGCAGGAGCAGAGCTGAAGGGAGTCTGTCACCCCACATGGTCAGACTTGACCTGTCTGTTAATAGCTGGAAGAGTTTACCATCCCCTGCCATGTTGTGGAGAGGTCTTGCTCAATTGACAGTGGCTTGTTATCTAAATACAACAGCTTAAGGTTTTCTTTCAAACTGCAAAGCCGACATCAAAGCAGGTTGGAGCCTGGTTTACAGTTACAGTCATTTTCACTGAGCGTTCGTGTCCCTAAGGGTAGAAAGATGACAGCAATTTTCCATCTGATGACAATCCTCAGCACCAGTCTCAAAAATGCCAACTGTAATTAAAATTTGTATATATTTTCAAGGGTAATATTCCTTATTCTCTTGTTGACAATTGCTGCTTCAAGCTCCTAGGCTTAACTAAATAGGAGCAGTTTGTCTTTAAATGGCAAGATTTTTTTTTTCTAGTCACTGATTTGTGGCTACATTTAAGAATGGCACAGTTTTAACTGCATGATCCTTTTTTTTTCCCAGTGTTTTTCTAGGCCTCTTTAATAATCAGCGTTTACTAAAAATTCTGAGAGCTCAGGGGGAAAAAAAAAATCCATTCACTCTATTATTCTTGTAGCAGACACAGTCCAAAAGCCCTTTTCTGTCACAGTGTCAATAATTGTTTAATCCATGTAAAACAAGCTGCTTTCCACACTCGCTCCGTTGAGAAAACAGCAGTCTCTGTTCTCTGGTCATTAAAGACAACACAAACCTCCCGGGTGCGTGGCCACAGCTCAGCGACTGTTTGGTGGCACCGTGCAAACAGGACGTAGCCATGCACTGCTGTCGGTGGCTGACACGGACACAGAGGTTTGATTGTAGCCAATAATCCAGCAGAAAAAACTAAGATGAACATGTTGTACTGAATATTCTGGAGTGTTTATTTTGGGTGGCTGAGGAGAAATGACTGCTGTAAGTACGGTGGGCATATTTGCAGCACATTGGCAGGTGCTGCTGCTCCTTTTAAGGTCAGGGATGTTTAAGTGATGGATGGGCTTGTGCCAGCTGTCTGGCTTTGGATCAGGTATCACATCTGCAGAGTGCTGCAGGTAAACATGCACTAAGCCATCGAAGACAATTTTCCTTGTGAGGTGGGTAACCCAACTTGGACGTGGCCAGCTAAGTGGAAAGTAAGAGGGTTTTAGAGGCATCCTGGGCAAAAGCCACTTCTTATGGCAGAGTGGTTCAGGAATATACACTATAATTAAGTCTAACTTGACTGCTACTTCTACAGCTTGTGCAGAGTGGTACATGAGCACTTGTTGAGTGCGAGAGTGTCACCATGGGGAAGCTGGGGGTTTGCCTATCTTGTGTTCTCCCTTCCAGAGCTATTTGGATTTTAGTAGAATTTTTCTGAGAAACGTTTCCTTACAAAATCATTGGAGTTTTCCATAATAATTAGTATTGGTGTGATTTAGTTAATAATCATATTAAATGAGTCAATGGGCAAAGCTCTGGTCTTGACTGAGCTTTGGCACTGCTTGGTGCACGTGCTCTGCTCATAGAGCTCACCAGACCCAGACTATGGTCCATGTATAGCATCACGCTCCCTGCCACCTTTGAGAAGACTTGGATCCGCACTCTGTCGAGGCCTGTTTTCTATCATTAAATTTGCAGTTGTAATTGGTTAGAACATTTTTATGTTAAAGGACCTCAAATTAGTTTGCAAACCACTGGGCAGTCTGTTTTCCAAACAGAGATGTTCCTTAAGCATCTTAAGGAGGAAGAGACTTGTTTAATGAGGCAAAGAAACCCTCTACAACAGTTCAGGGAGACTGGAGTGAGAGCAATTTGAGGGCAAACTGGGTGAGCTGGGATTTGGAGACCCAGGTACTAAACTTGCAGGACCCCATGGAGAGTGTCCCTATAGTGCAATTGTCTCCATAGATCAAATCTTCAACATGCTACTTCTGTCTTCCCCTCCAGCTGGATGAACCATTCCCAGTCCACACTAAAACTTGCTCCTTATTTTGGGATATTCCTAATGCACGCCTGTGCACAGCAGTGTGATGGGTAAGCTCATTTGGGAGCTTGGTTTTGCTTCAGCAGTTGCCTACTCAGCAAAGGAATCTCGGTTCCTCTGCTTTGGTTAACTGAGCCATCTCTTGCAAATTCCAGACACAGGGAGACTTGGCCTATCAGTTTGAGATTTTTTTACAGGCCCGCCAGCCTGGCGTGGTTTGGGTTGGAAGACTGGCCAAATGCATGTACGTCTGTGTGGCTGCCAGCTGAAAAAAAGAAACAGAACAGCTGGATTTTCTTTGGCCTTCTTGAAGCCAAGCTCGAGCACATCAGGGCCTGTGAAGGGATAAAGCAGCACATGCTGGTGCAGTGCGATTACAAATCCTCTTGCTTGCACCAGAAAGCCTGGGCAGTTGTGATTTGGGTGGCACATGACCAGGTCCACCATTCCCCACACTGGCCAGCTGCTGAAATCCTTTAGAGGCCCAGAGCAACCTTCGCATCAGCTCCGCTGAGGGACAGCATGTGTTTTGCACAGATTTTGTGTGGGTGAGATGCTGATGTTCATTCTCTTTCTGGTTCCTGTGTAATCTTGGCCAATTCACTTCACCCCCCGAGCCTGTTTTCCATTTATAGTCAGGATTAGCAGTACTTTCCTCTCCTATTCTGACTCAAAATAGGCTCAAAATAAGAAGTTACTCTTATTTTGCATATAAAGTGCATGCATTTTACATGCAGTCCCTGGTACAGTCAGACCTTATCTTACACGAGACGTCTGATATATCAGATTATAAATGATAAATACCCATAACCACAAGGACATATTTCCTTGAAGTCTGTGTGCATACTGATGTGGGTAACAGGGCTGCTCAACACTTTCCAAAAGTTCATCACAACGATTTCCAGTGGCTTCCAAATTTTTTCTTCTCTGTCTCACTGCACAGTTTGCGCTGCATGGGGCATCAAGCATGAAAAATATGCAGCCTAAACTGAATAACCTTATTTCTGCTGATTTCATGTGATCAGGAGATGCCACACTTCCAATTCAGGAGTAAATGAGAGAGTCTGTTTTTCTTTGTAAGTGTATTGTGAGCTTTATTGTTTAAATTAAAGCTGCGTTGGGAAAAGTGGCCCATAAATGGCTAATAAAAGCAGCGTTTACAGCTTGTAAAGTGCATCAGGACTTTACCCTGGTTTGCCTAGGGAGATTTATATTTGTGTTCACTGTCTGGGGTTTAAGAACTGCCAGTCTTTTTTCTTTTTTCTTTTCTTTTAATGGGTCTTTTTGGACGCATTAAAAATGATGGTGTGGACAAACATCTTTCCTGATTAACTCTGTTGGATCATGCCGGGAGGAGGAAGAAGAGCTCACCAGCACTGCTCCTTCCTTGACATCGGGGTAAGGATGCGGTGCAGTTAAGGGAAGCGCTGCACAGGGCTTGCTGCTGGTTGCAGCATCGCAGAGCGTGCTCTGCAGCAGTACTGTCCCCGCGCTGCTGCACAGCACGAGTAACTCGGTGATGATCTACCTAACACCTGGGAAGCCCTGAGAGTAAAGTGAAATGCTCGTCGTACTCCTGCGAGCATGGGCAGCAGAAATACCAGCTTTATCCATGGATCTTCCCATTGCCTCCATCTCCCTCGATTCTGTCTTTAGTGACTTCCCTGATGTTATGCAGATTTTTTGCCTTTTCCCTGCTTGTTTTCTTCCTCTTTGAAGGAGTTAAGGGAAAAAGGCTGAGCTTGCAGTCTGCTTTTTATCTGGTGATAATACTGGAGCTGCAGTTACCTGTTTCGATCACCTTCTGTAATTGTGGACAATTCTAACTAGAAAACTAGATAAAAACATGGGTCATTTCTACTGACCAATGGTACCTGTGAAATATTACTCTTGATTTCCTTCTAACCTCAGAGAAAAGGGTTAAGCATGTAGAAAGCTTAGGTCTTGGACCTAGCAATTCAAAATTCCGAGGGCAAACCTGGCTCAAGTTTGGAGTTCAAGGATTTGTGATCTGGTCAGGAGTTCTCATAAGAGGTCCTCCAGATGTAGGAAATACAAGCAATGTTTACTGCAGTAAAAGTGACTTGCTGACAAGCTATTCTCAAGATACGTGAAGATAAACAGCTTTTCTATCTGCCAAAAAAACCCCACATGAAGATATTCAGTAGTTGGAAGCAGAAACTAAACACATCCAAGTCCCTGAAACTGCTTGCCTGTTAGACTGTGGATTCCCTGTCAAAGATAATGATGACTGTCCCTGCTCCCAACCATGCACACACACGCACGCTTGAAATCAACCTGAAGTGGGGGAGAGAGTTCATAGATGAGCATCTTTGGTCTGTTTTCACACAGGACCTTACAGACTCTTGTAACCATCAAAACCCTTCAATGTAAAATTCTCAAGCACTTGTGCACTGTGACTTGGGGCTTTGATGAAAGTTTTGACTGGTCTGGACATTTGCAGCTTTTAATTTCTCTGTTCTTGGTCTCTGATAAAGACCTGTTGGACTCTCATTGCAAGTGAAGCGATGGGGAAGGAGTTGCCCTTGCAGATACTTTTGTAGCAGGAGTTTTTGAATTCAGAGGTGGGGTGTGATGTTATACCCCAGATTGCTACCAAGCCCATTGTATTTAGCAGCATGTAAAACTGTCATATAGTGATATACTTGGAACTAATGCATGCTCTTTAGTTAAAAAAATCTGCCTTAAGGTTTCTGTTTCTTTCTTTGCCTCTCTGATACGTACGTAAAGCTGTGCAGGTCCAAGCACACAGCCTAAGCACATACGCTGCTAGCTCATAAGAGGTAACCCTGTCCACTGTCTTTGCCCTCATAACAGTTCATTATATTGTCCAGCATTTTTGAGCCAGAGTAAGTGAGATTTATAGGTTGCCTGGGGATAATCATTTCAAAAAGAAAGATCAATGATATGCAAGTCAGTGGAAAGAGCAGCAAGTTCCAATAGCTGCCTTGTTAGAAGGCATCAAACATCTTCATAAACTATTTAAAGGTAGAAATGATCATTAACCTTTGCTGTAGCCAATTACATTCAGACGGTCAATGCCATTTAACACAAGTCAGGGTGACACCCAGTTAGGGTGTGCAGGAACGTGGGTATGTTAATGTTTTGAAGTAATTTTCACACTAGGTCTGTCTTGGAGGAGGCGTTGGACAAGCAAGCTGAACAAAACAACAGCTCACCACAAATGAGCTCTCTGGCCTTGCTTAGAGTTGAATTGCAGTTGTATCACTTTACATCCATCTCAAACAAACAGCCATGGATTCTTTTTCTACCTCCTTTAGTTAATTACTACTATTTTTAATAGTAGTGAGAGCGTTTCATTTTTCCTATGGGAGAAATCGTGACCCAGATTCTTCCTCGCAGAGATGGGAGAAGAGCAGCTTGTTCCCGCTCGGCTTGTTTCTTTGAAACCACCTTCAGGAGCTGACGTGTCACCATCCGTTTGAGACATTTGCAGCTCTATGACATTACTCCCCTCGGCTGCTTTTGCTTTAAATGGTTGTAGTGCTTGCTGCTGCATTTTGGGTATGATCTGCTGTTGACAATCTCAATCCCGCCTCTTCTCCTCCCGGCCTCTGTGATGCTGATGACATTTTTCCTAAGCTGCCTACATTTGGTGTTTTACTGCCGACTGCATGTGGCCCTCTCATTTTAATTACTTCTGCTGTGTCTAGCACTATATGCTCTATAATGTTTCAGAGACTGCTTGCAATTAAAATAAAAAATAAGTAATACATTACAGGTTACAACCCAGTCAATCTCCATGTATTGTAATTCATGCAGCTTTATACGCTGAGCTTTCCAAGTGGCTTATAGCCCACATAATAATAACGAAACCCTGAGACACAGAGGAAAGGCGAGGGAGGAATATTGTCTTTCTAGGTTCGTGAAAGGCATCATTTCTGATGGTTGCTTTATTTTTCCAATTCCTTCACTCTTGAAAGAAAATGTCAACATACTTAACTTTTCATCTCCTGGTTTCCAGGGGACTAAATGTAATCAGTCTCCTTGTTGGGGAAGGGCTGTGGTTGTAACCAAGTGATCTCAACTGATGTTTGGGGCACTTCAGCACATTTTAGGCATTATAAAGTTTTTTAATTGTTTTAATGGGCTTTGGACCAGGTCGGGAGGGACTAATCAGATACAGTTTTGAGTATTCTGGCTTCAGATCATCAAAACACTTAAGCATGCGCTTAATTTTAAGCACTGCAATAGTTCTGCCTACAAAAAACAGGGACAAAATGTTGTCCAGCCATCCTGCTGAGTAATCCTAACAATTATTTCTTGTTCTTGTTTTTTCTTAGTCCTTCTTTCCCCCCACAAACTCTTTTAGGCAGTCTCAAAGAGAGAGCACAGAAAAGCTAAAATGAAGCAGCTCATGCAGGGAAGCACAAGCAACATGGGGAATTTTTGTTTAGAAATCCAAGCAGCAGATTTCCGTTATTATAAATATTGGCTGAATTAACTTGTGAAAATATACAACATGTAATTTACATGTAAAGTGACAAATTAAAATCTAAAATTCCCCATTTTGTTCTCTGAGTGGAATATAACATGATAAGCTTTGAAAAATGCCTCGGCTCTGCCCCAGTGGCCCCACAAGTCTGGTTGTGCTGCAGCCTTCACGTTTACCCTGAGTGTGATGGAGCTTTTAGCAGCATATGGAAACAACTCGACCCAAATACTCAAAGGCGTTTCAGTGCCTAAATCTCGTTTCAGTTAGGTGCTTTTGAGCATCTGGTCCCTAAATCCTGGGAACTGGACTGAAATACAGCTACTCTTTGCATGAAGATCAGAAAAGTGATTTGTATCAGTAAGGGAAAGAAGTATTTCTGTTTCCCATATGGTACAATGCCATATTCGTGGCTGCATTTAGTTTAGGCTAAAAGTCAGGCAGGACCTGTCTGCGGCAGTGGCCGGTTGTTCGAAGGAAGAGTGCACAAATAGCACATGTACAGAGCAACCCTTCCCAGCTTCACTCTCCCAGCTCGCAAGAAAAAGGGATTTGAGCACATCCTGAACTGGAGGTTGTTTCTGCATCTTTGCATTTGTGTCCCTGATAGTGCTGCTTCTATAAAGCTGATCCATACCTTTCATTATCCTTGCAGCCTTTCTTGGTGTCTTTTCCAGTTCCATTATCTCTTTTTTTGAATTGGGAAGGTCATAGTAGCATAGGATATTCAAGACAGGTGTGAGTGGTAGTATCTGAATTTTGTGGTAGCTGAAGGAAAGAGGTATGTTTGCCTGTTCAGCAAAGAAATTCATGTAAGAAGCTCAGCAACTCATCTCTGCATCTGGTGTGCTATGTGTTGGTACTTCACTGGTATGGACAACTCAGACTGGGTTGTAGAAGTTTCCCTGGTCCACTGACTGTTCGGTCCAGGCTTTTGATTCATTGCCACCCTTACTACTAACCCCCTGATTATTGCAATCTCAGAGAATCCTCTTGTGCTGCGGTTGAAAAATAGCCAAAACACGGGTAATGCTTATACCTGCATCGGCCCCCTTTCTACCCTCAAATTATCTCTCTTTTCTGCTTGCTTGTTTTACAGTTTGCTGTGTGGAGGCACGTGAGAATACCCCATCATTGCTCTAGCAGTTCAGTTTTGACTATGGCAAGTTCAGGGCATGGATAGGTGCCATTGTTCATTTGTTACAGTGGCAAACAGCATCAGCCCAGCTGACACTTGCATCCGTGAGCACTTTCCTCTGTAGAAATTCACAAAGCAATTGCTTAATCTTTTCTGACACTCTTTTAGCGTTTAAACAAAAAACTACTGGCTTATTCCCATTCCCAGACACTGTGATGTAGAGACCTGGAGAATTAAAGTGTTGATTAACTCCTTTGTTTTAAATGATTGCAGTAGAACATAACAGAGAGTAGTTTTAACTAGGCGAAATGAAACCTAAGTTTTCTGAGTGATACTGATGTCTTTTTTTAAAGAGACATCAATAGCGGCTGCTTGCTGCCCTCCAAGGCAAGCCAGACTGAACTGCTTACAACGGCAGACAACACAGTGCTCTCTCTGTTGAACTAAAGTCTGTCTTCTGTGGGCTGAGCTCCTTCTGCCAATCCTTGGCCCACTGAATTCAGTAGGAAATCTTCCCATGACATGCGATGGCACATCCTGAACATCCCCTGCACCAGGAAGAGTTGAGAAACTTCAGCACTGCAGTGGTGGGACCATCGTGGGTCAGATCAGCTTGAGAAGAGAAGGGAGACAACCCCTACCATTCCCAAATACAGAGCACAGATACAATTGCAGGTCGCAATATACCTGGTTTCCCTGTATTCCTCAAACCAGACTATTTGAAAAAGCTCAGCAGAAATCATGCTGTATGCCAAGTGTCAGGAGCCATGCAGAGTTATGTTCCAGGCTGAGGATCCCCAGATTCCCCTGTAAACCAGGGAGGCACATGCTCTGCTATCTCTGCTTGGAGATTACCATTTCTCAGGGCAATAGTGTCAGCAAGAAGCAGCTTGATAGCGTCTCCCAGGAGTGCAAACCCTTGTCTCTCACGCTGCATGGCAGACTTTACACAAAAGAATGTGGATAGGAACTGTGCCAGCTATCTGATGACCTTTATGTTAAACTGCGTTCACATTCACAATCCTCAGACTCAGGCTAAGTGAACCAAATGCTCCTCCCTAGGGCCGTATGTTGTGCCACACTCCCACTGCAGCCATCTTGAAAAGCAAATATGTTTTTGGTTTGTTTTTTTCTGTTTCATTCCTTCTGATAGCAAATGCCAGCACTAGGCACAGGGAGTGCTGCAGGGAGAAGCCAACAGCTAACGCTGAAGGAAGGATTCTGGAGGTAGCATGCTCACAAAAAATGGTTAATAACATTTTGCAGGAAAAAAATCTTCTCCAGCACACAGTGCCCAGCATAGAAGTGATTTTCCAGAGCAGGCAGGGTGGCAAGAGTATCAGTGGTATAAAGGAGGGTGTTTGAGCTTTCATTCTGCATGCAGGAGAATTTCTTGATTCAGCAACAGAGAGCAATGTAGAGGTTGCTTCCCAATATAATGGAGCGTGATGCAGTGTGGCGAAGGGATAGCGTTTCAGAAAGTGCATCTCGCTGCTAGCAGCAAGAGGGGAAATTACTACCGGCCACTGAAGACGTGAGGCTGTGCAAAGTGGCTTAGGATCAGCATGGCTCAGAGACTTTCTGTACCACTGCTCCTGCCAGAGTCAGCGGTAAAAAACCCATCGATTGCGAGTGGGAGAAAATCAGACAGATGCCGAGGCCTTTTGAAAACCCCATCAATTCTCTTACGACTCTTCCAGCATTGCTTTGTCAAAGGTTTCTATTTGCTTCCCGTTTCTCTTGAGCTACCGTAAGCAGTCCTGCTGGGGCAGGTCTTTCAACAAACCCTGTGTCCTGGCAGTCTGTACTGCAGCTTTTCAGAAGGAGCCCGTGGGCTGTAAGCATCTCACGAGCCTTTCTCACCCCCTGACCTTCCTCTACTCTCCACTCAGCCCTTCATCCCCGTCCTCCCCAGGGCTTGCCCTGCTCCCACAACAATGCAGGAAGCCATGAGCTGGTGAAGCTGACATCGACCTTACGCACATGGGTACACATCCACACAACACGCAATGCCCTGTTCTCGTCCGTCTCAAAAGTGCAAGGGTCACACACCAGGACAACCCCCTCAGCAGCACATTCGGTTTCTGATCTGAGGAAAGGGAGATGATATTTCTGTATGAGAAACACAAAGGAAAGAAACACAAAACCCAAAAGCCGCCACCACCAAAAAGAGCAAGATCCTCAAGCCCCCTGGTCCAGGGATGGTTTACTTGGTTGTTCCAGGTGCTCTTTTCAGGCTGAGCACTTGTTGCACTGACTCACTGCCACGGACCCAGCAAATCTCCCACACGCAGTGATTAATTAACGCTCATGGTGCCTACTCTATGCGAGACATCTAAAGCTCCTGAAAGAAGGATGTTTCGATGGCGATATCCATTTATAAACGTAGTGAGGAGATGAGGAAAAACCCCTTGCAGCAGAGCTGGAGGGAGGCTTCCTGGCAGGGGAGCCCGCAGCGGCCAGGATCCGG
>NW_009203396.1:93196-106488 GCF_000690835.1 Fulmarus glacialis | reverse complement strand
GCTCCGCCGAGGAAGGAGAGGCAGCAGCCAAGCCGGCAGCGAGCTGCGGGGCTGAGTCTGTTATCCTGCTGGGCCACTATTTTTAAAATCCGAGTAGGTGTTTCAGATAAGCATCCTAGGGCTTTACCTCTGCTGAAGGATTTCCCTTGCATGAAAAAGGAGCCTGGGTTTTCTCTGCGTTACACAGAATTGCCTGCCTTGGAGAGCAAAGATGTGTTTGTTTAAGGAGGAGATTGGTACCCTGGAAGGGAGAGGTTAAGCAAGGAAGGTGTGTAGGTAAAAAAGAGCAAGTAGTACCCACAACACTGCCGACCAACCTGTGTAATACCTGTTTTTTCAACCTTTGTTCAAAGAGGAGTGATTATCCAGCACATACTTTATTTTTCAGGCAAGGTGGGGGGCCTGGATTCAGCCTCACAACAGCCCCTCTGCACCGGGGGGTTACAGAAGCGCTCAAGGGAACCTGCGGTATGTTAAAGCAGTTCCCCAGGCTGCCAAAAACCTGCTGGGCTCTGCAAAGTCCTGATGTGTCCCCAGAGGGGCTGCGAGGTGCAGCGCAGGATCTCATTCCTGGCCTGGCTGTAGCACAAACCGCAGGGGTTCCTGGTGGTCTCCACGCGCTTCGGCAGCGCTGCCTGGCAGCAGACCCACTTGAATTATTGAAATTATTGAAACCGCTGCTGTATTGGTACAAGATATTATTAGCCTACACAAGCCTTGTTGCAGTGCATATGTAGATGATACAAAACGCTGGGATAAAGCTGTGTTAATCAGGGATATTCAGAGAGCTAACACATCCCTCCTAGCGCGGGCGGTGATGTTGGATGTGTTACCCTCTGAGGTTCATAGAATAGCAGCAGTAGCAACGAGCTGTTCCTGCTTTGCTGAAAGGCTGTGGATTTAATTTCTGCTGCTAAGTAGTGCTATTTGCAAACCCATGGAGGGTACAGAGCAGATTTCTAGGACATGGGCTTGTATATATTCATCCTTTTCATCCGACGGTTTTCCATCCGACGCTCTTGACCTTGGGGTATAATGTATTCTTGTGTATCTTTGCACAGTACCCTTTGCTAGACAAGTGAGGCGAGAAGATGAGCCAAAGGTTGTGGTACTGATCTGGATTTGGGAGACTCAGGTTTAATTCCCTATCCTTATGCAGACTTCTTGTGACAAATTCTCGCATAATAAAAACCTTCAGGAAGTGAGGTTCAGCAAGAATGACACAGAAACTGCAAAAAAAGCATTTGTAAAAGGTACAAAACGTCCTAAGGCGCTTGGTTGTTAAACTTCAAGTGTTGTGCCTTGCCTAGAGGTCTGCAGAGCTTGTGTGTGTGTGTGCACTTGGCCTTCTGGTCTGTTCAGCTGCAAACAGTCTGAATAATGAAGCTGGACGTTTTTGGCTGCATGGATCAAATAGCGATGGTTGTGACTGCAAATTAATAAAAGAGGGGGAAAGTAAGAACATAAAAGGCTGTTTTTCGAGCACTGGCTGCCAGAATCTCTTCACAGGGCAAAGGTGGGTCAGGCAGGGCAGCAGCGGGGTCAGGATAAATCCTCCCGGGATGTCTCTGTTCCCGTCCTGTTACAGAAGAGTTCACATGACGGCTGCACCCAGGGAATGGTGGGAACCCCGAGCAGATACGTCGTGACGATCCATTTATTTATTTATTTCCCCAAACTCCAGAGACACTTTAAAAGAATTTCCTAACATGGCTGTAATCATTTCTACAGGCAGCCAGCTCTAACTTAATTTTCAAGGGTAATCTCTTCAGAGGCGGCAGAAGGATTATTTTAAAATGGCATACGCAGGTGGCAGAATGAATGCATTTGTGGCAAGTCCAGTGCAGAAGCCGGCACAGCCGGGGTGGACTGGACTCTTCGTGGTTATCCCTGAGAAGGAGCAAAGGGCTGAGAGAGTCAAAGAGACTGAAGTTAGTATTTGGGGAAGAGCAACATTTCTTTCTACAGCAGATGTCACCCACTCGAGTTTTCAGGTCCGTGCTCTCTGGAGAAGAGGATAGGCAGGACAGGGCAGAAGCACCCTTCAAATATCATTGGTTTCAATGAAAAATATTTGCTTTCTTTATTGCCGAGGGTCCATCCAACTCTGGCCACCATACCAACACGTGTGTATGATCAGATCCAGCCACAGGAGGGGGACAGAGATGCACTTGGTGAGAAAGTTTTATCATGTAAGAGATTTAATTTAACCTCCAACTACAAGGCAGTGGGGCTTCTCTCCTGTAGGCAGAGGATCAGAGTCCATGCTTTTCAGTCGTGTGTGTTTCCTGTGTGTTTCAGTCTTGCTGTGCTTACACAGCAGATCCTCGAGGTGGGGACTATGCTGTCTTATTTGCAAAGGTCTTCAGGTAATACTGTCATCACAGGAAACAAGGATGAATAATAATCCAATAGATACAACAGAAGGTGGGAAATGGTTTGAGAGGGATGTTTTTACCAGCAGGAGATGTTCACCCTGTCCTTGGCAGTGGCAGGCAGGGAGGGCTCCTGCGTCAGATGGTCTGTCTGAGCCTCCCCACTCCCAGCTCAGTGTGAGCTGCGGCTGCCCCTAACCCTAAGCCTGGGCAGGATGTTGGTGGAGCAGTGCTGCAGCTAGTCCATCTCCGCTGAATCTCTCCAGCAGTGACCAGTCTGGGGTGATGCCTACACCAGCCCACCTGTACAACCAAGGTTCCCAGAGAGAGACAGCAAACATTGCCCAGTCTGTAACATGTTAGTTGAAAGATGCCCATGACATGCATGAAATACACCCTTGCCCCGTGGATATACAGCGGTCACAGCGTTGCTGGCTGAAGCGAAGGCAGCCTCTTGCAGGGCTGCAGCCAGAGCAGCAGGCAGCTGGGGCTGGAGATGGAGCTAGCTTAGCAGTAGGGAGAGCAGGTGGCCGAGCAGCAGGGAAGAAGACTTGCCAACCACACACATCACTAGGATCCTGAAAGGAAACAATTTGTTTAACTAGTTTGCCAAATAATATCTATATTATGAATGCTCCAAACATTGCTTATTCCTCCTCGCTGGAGGGTTCTTGCTTCCAGGATGAACATGTTGTTTTCTCCAGTTCATAGCTAGAGAAATATTGGGAAGAGCTGCCGAAGCCCCAGCAGTTGCTTTGCCAGGAGCAAACAGATCTTCGCTATGAGTGTCAGTCAGTGAAGGTGGAAGACAGGTTTGTGCTCCTGTAAATCACCCCAGCTTTCCTTGGGGCCAAGTTTGCTCAGTTGTCCATGAGCCTTTGCTCATCTCTCAGCTTTGGGTTTGTACCTGTTTGTCCCCATTTTGGGGAGCTCCAGGGTGTATGGCGAACACCTGGGGAAGTGCTGCTTCACAGCTGGTCCCTGTGGCTACCCCTCAAGCTGATGATGTTCTGAAAGACCTCAAGGATGGATTTTTCAAGTGCTCACAACCCACATCTAGGGCCAACTTTTTAAAAGAGTGAGTCCAAGTTCAGTTTAGGGTCCTAAATTACCAAAATTCCTGGGTTTTGTCTGTAGCTGTTCAATATAGGTCATGTCCGTGCCTAGAGCTTTGTATCTAATATTAATTTGTGTGTGTGTGTCGGGGGAGCTGTTTGAAGAGGGGCCTTGGTATGTCAAAGGGGTAGTGGGCATCTAGAAAACAGCAGAGGGAGGGTGACAGTAGGTGTGCAAAGGTGTGCAAGTGCTGTAGGGCTGCACTACTTCAGTATCAAACCCTTGAATTACAGCAACTGAGCATCTGCATTCCAAATCCTGTATAAAAGCAAAAAGTGAACTGTCCAAAACCAGGTAATGTTCAAGCTGCAACCGACTTCTCTGATTTTCCTTAAGTGACAGGGTTTAAAAGGAAAATTGATGAGGAGATGGATGTGACATATGACTTACAAGGGCATTAGTGTGACTCTAGAAAAACATTCATAGCAGTGTAAGATAAATAAACACAGTGGAAAAGTATTTATGGATCTACACTGACTTAAACGGTCACCAAAACAATTTCCTTTTCTGTCTCCCACAGGAAAAAAATGAAACTAGGAAACATAATAAAAACAGAAACTTCAGCACTCCTCTTGCCTGGCATTTACAGGCTTTCTGGAGCTTGAAGAGCACTGGATGCACCTAGATATATTGCCAAGCAAATGCACACTTGCTAATCTTTGCAGGAACTGCAATGCTTTCCCTGCTCTGTCAAAATGCATTTGGGATGGGGGGTTTGCCCCTGGGCGGGATGGGAAGGCAGAGAGAAGAGCTGGAGGGTTTGGAAGTGGCATAACCAGGCAGGCAGCTTCCCCTCTTCTCCCAGTTGCCCTTTCCTATTGTGACTGCAGAGATATTTTCCTCTAGTGCTTCAGCTTCACTTAACTCTTCCTTTGATCAGTGTTTATAGTAATGGAGCTTGGTATAAGCTCTAATATCCCTAAATGCTGTAAATATATATCTATAAACACTAAACAAAACATTCCCTATATAATAAACAGAGACCAGAACTGTGAATTCAGGCCCCAGACAAGGCAGATGCACAGCAACAATTCTCAAGGACTTTGAAGTTAAAAGCCTTGCTGTGTAAATGTAAGAGCTTTTGTAAGTCAAACTAAAAGTCTCATTAACGCGAAACTTCCATGATCAGAAATTTGACTAGTTCTGTGAGAATCCCTAAGGACATAAGTATTTAGCACACTTTCTAATTAAAAGAAGAGAATTATGGTACAGCAGTTAAAATATATTTTATACTTGTCTAGGAAATATTCAGTAGATTATGTATGCAGAGATATACTGCCAGGGCTCTTTGCAAATAGGACACAAGCAAACCAAGGTACAAACGGGCAGAAATGACTACCTGAGAGTCTCCTGTGGTTTTTTCTGTGTGTTGTCAGCTTGGGTAAGAAAGCAGGATCAAGCCCGATCTTTTTTGGGCACTGCAGAAAGTCCACCTCTTCTGGACTCCCCTCCAGACCTGAACTGCAAGGAAATACTGCTCAGACACTGCCGAGGTCCCACACACAGAGTATGCCCACCTTCCTCTTGGGAAATTGTATTTCTTACCTTGTGCATGGTGTCCAAAGGATCTCTGCCTACTGTAGCTCCTGGCCTGCAGGCAAGGTGCTGGGAACGGCTGGGCTGGGCGAGCTGAAGTCAGTGCATCCCTTCCTGCTAAGCAGAGGCTGGTAAAAATAAACAGATATTGATAAAACTGCACTGGGCTTCAGTAAAACTGACACAGCATAGGAAGCAGTTTAGGTTTCTGATTTAATGAGTTGATGCTCCTTCTCATACCACTGCTAGTAAACACTAGACCTGGACCAGGACTCATCCTGTGCACAGCGAGGTGTTAGGAAAGGGCTGTGTGTTTGTGGAAGTCAAGATTTGTCCTGTTCTGGGACATCTGTTATCTTTTAGTGAATTTGTGTTAATCAGAGCTAGGAGAACATTTCTGAAAAAGAAATAACTGAACATTTAATAAAATAATTTCTTTACTGGGGGGCCGTGAGGGGGAGGAATAGATTAAAACCATAGTCCATTTCAATATTTATTCTAATAATTCAGTTCTCTTAAAAACTGCTTTTGTTTCAAATTTCCTGCAGTTTTTGGAAGCTGAGAAGAGGGTGAGAACTTCAACTAAGAAGGAATATTTTACATCCAGAATGCCATGGATTTTTTAAAAAATGGATTTAAAAAAATATTTGTCCAACATAAAACCCCCCATCATTTCCGTTTATTACCAAATGAAAACCCATCCCCGTTTTCACATGTGCCAGCAAACTGAAACATCATGTATTGCATGGTTCTGGTGTCAGGACTGGTGACCTGGCTAAATTCCTGTTTGAGAGCTCATCTGAATTCAAAAGCAAAACTTCTGATGAGTTCAATAGCCTAAATATTCTGCTTTTTTAGGTAAAATATTCTGCTGTTTCCTTTGGGCATGACGGTCTCTCTTTCTGCCCTAAACTATTTTATGCTCTTTCTCTGGCTTCTTAGTACTTGCTGCACCCTGCTTGAGACCAACCTGCATGGGTGGGTGCCGATCCCATAGGTAGATGTAGGCTTTTCTCATAATAGGAATCTCAAAATCTGGGTGGGGAACCTGTTTGTCTCCCCTCGGTAGTGTACAAGGGAGATGTACTCACTTATGTTAGTATATAAACCTGATGTTCTGAAGTTCTGCTCTGACTTACTGTCATACCACTGGGAAATGCCACGATAACCACATATGTAAAGGACCAGAGTTACAAAGGGCCTCTTTATAGCTCTTGAAAACTGAATGCTCATTAATGCAGCTATATGGAAGCAGGGCTGTCAGGAAAATCGAGTACAATTTTGGGTTTTAGGATGAATTGAAAAGCCTGTGGTTAATGTAAATGTGTTTCAAGAATGCTTTGTGTTCAGAGCCAAGACCTGAAGTCCTCCCTTCCTCAGGCAAAGACTCACTGGCTCCAGCCGCAGCTGAGCCCGTATCTTTGCTCAGTCTAACCTTGAGAGATAACTCAATTGAAATGCATTTAAGTTTTGCAGGTACACAGCCTTGAGTCAATTGTCAGTACACCCAGGATTACAAATATTCGTGCTTGCTTCATTTTCTATATGCTAATATAGCACTTATTTTTGAAAACAGGTATTTAACCCTTAAATACAGAATATCACACTCATTTGAGACATGGTGTTTTCGGGAAAAATTTATCCAAAGCACTGAGTATGAATAGGAAAAGAGGATGGGCAGAGACAAAACTTCAGTATCTAGAAAACAAATGAGTTCAGGTGGCTTTAGTTGAAAGGACTAATTAAAAAGTGGAAAAGCAGGTGAAGCCAAGAGGGTATAGGAGTGTGAGCTGGGGGTGCTCTTTGAATAATAGGTTAGCTGGGCACTGGGTGCTCACTGCCTTCCCAACACGGCTGCCTCTGCAGCTTTGTCCAAGCTTCTGTGTTGCTCTGTGCAGAATAATCAGGGCAAGTAAAATTATGTAAAAGAGGTTTTCATTATTCTTTTAGTGATAGCAGTATTATTATTTTAATGAGCAGTTTATTCATTATTATTACTGCTCTGTTTTATTAGCCTGTGCTACCATTTGTTTAAGGAACTGTCTCATGAGCTGTAAAAGAGGAGAAGTGAATTAAGCAGAATCCGACTGACTTCAGTTTACGCTGGTGGGAGTCAAAAAATAATTGACTGGTTTTATGATCTTGGTGTAATTGGCACAAATATTGCTTTTTGAAAATATAGAAGCTGCCTACATGGTATGAAAGGTGTTTCTGTGGCATATTCCTCTTGAATTTGGCAGAAAACAGCTTTTTATGCTATCAGTTTGACTGGGTCTCTTAATGAACAGCTGTTCCTCATTGGCAGCCATCAGTTTCTTGTGGATTATTTCTGAAACAGCAAGAGACAGCAGCAATCACTTCTGTTACCCTTGACTAAAGGCTGACTGTCAAAATGTTTCTTTAGTCTCTTGTAGAGAGGATTAGGATATTTTTTCCCAGCTCATGAGAAGTTAGGTGATTTCAAAGGATTTCGCAGCCCGCTTCAGGATTCCTCCAAAAGTCTGATTTGTGAATTTTATGAATGAAGAAGAGAAATCTCTTTCAGATCAGGTCAACAGAAACCTTTCCTGCAGGTGAGCCAAAATGCTTTCCTTACCTTTGGCATCCTTTAAACTGCTTCTTTTTTGGTGTAAAATGAAGACAAAATTTTTAAAAAGTTATTTCAGAACAGAAAGTTAAAAGTGGTAAAAGTTTCATTTTGAGAATGTGAAATTAAGATGCTTCCACAACTTTGAAATTCTTTGAGGCATATTAAGTGAAATATTTATCAGACTAGACCTTTCTAGGGCTAATTTTGCATGAATGACAGACTACAAGCAGATTTAATTTGAAAGTTTTTTTGTTTTTATGGTAGCAATGCAAAAGCAGTGCTATTTTGAGAAGTTCCCCTCTGTGAGAGCTGCTGCTGCTGCTAAAATTAGTAGCTTCTGCCTGCCATGTGGCAGTACTTTTAATACAGGTAACCCTGAGTCAAGGTTGGAGACTCGTGTACCATTTAGTTTCTCACCAGTGGACTGTTACAACTTGCCATTTTCTCCTTCCACTCTGGATGTTCTTAATCCAGGTTAGTAATTGCAGTGAGAAGGAAGGAGGAAAACAGGCTCCACACGACTGGGTGGAATATAAGCACGAGACACTCCTTTGCTTCATGCTCACATGGGAGGGAGGGAGGGAGGGAGGGAAAGGAAGGCGAGCGCACACCTGGATCAAACCAGAACATTTCTTGGGGTAAATAATGTCAGATTTTAGCAGCATTTCCCTCTCTTCTACCTGATGCTGAGGAAGGTGCTTACACCATAGCTTTTTGGTGCTGTCAGGGCTGTATCAGCTGGTATCCCCCCACCCTGGGTAGTACTCTAGGAAGCATCAGTGCTGTTTGGGAAGTTGAGGCTCCTGTTACAGGTTACATCTGTTCTTCGTATGGTCCCTTCCAAGCTCCTGAATGCCTTCAGCAGCCAGGATCATCTTCAGCCTCCTCCCAAAATCTCTTTCTGCTTTACTTTTCCCCAGTATACTCTACATCTGGCTAAGACAGTTTTCTTTCTGCTAGCATTTTCACAATATATATGAAAACTCCAACATAATTAAATAAACTAGGGCTGAAACCCCCCAAAGAACAATTATCTTTTCTGTGAAATACTCCCGGCAGAAATCTTGGAAAACTTACATGTAATTAGTACATTGAGCCCCACTGCAGCATTAAATACAATGCATTAGGGCTCGTAGCACCAACTTCTCCGGGATTCCAATTGACCAGCGATAGCGAATTTGCGAGCGATGTGCAGACTGACTGGTTTTATATATTTACACACTGTTAGTCTAATGATTTTCAAAGCTATTTAAAGTTTATGCTACCCCAGTCTCCATTACACTTGCTAGGCTGGTCTCCTTATCCGGTATGCCTCATCCTTTAAACGGCTTTTCTCTGCCATCTGTATTATCAGGGAGAAAGAATGGTTTTCGAGGTTAGAGCACCAGACCAAAACTTAGCAGAATTGGATTAATTGCATGGCTGAGCTATAGACTTCCAGTGGATGAATCACTTAGGGCCACATCTTGAAAGGCGTCTGGGCCCCCAAAGTGCAGACAGGGTTATTCCAAAATACTTGCACATCTAACCCTCATTGAGTGCAGTTGTCTCAGGTGCCTGAACACATCAAAAGTTGTCTGACAAGATAGGGGCCTGACCCAAGATATGATAAGTCAACAGGAAGACAAAAGAAAATCAGTGGCTTTGTATTAGGTGATTATTGAATGGAGAGCCATCTTATTTGTAAGCAAGGCTCAGGTGCAAACTCAGAAGCGCTGCTTTAAAGCCTGGCAGTATTAATGATGGAGGATGCTGAACTGGCAGCTCCCTTGCACTTCCTAAAAGGAAGGATTTGCCAAGAGGGATCATAGCCCTAGAAGTTGTTAGTTCTTCTAACAGCAGGTTGAGTTGTCTTTCTTTTTTCCAAATGCGTATATACATGCCTCCACCCTGAAGAAAAATGGCCTAGAGGAATAATCCTACAGCTCTGATTCAGATCAGCTAATATGCCAAGTTACCAGGAGGATGTCTCCTGGAAAAAAAAATAATATCCTGATAGAAAGGGAGTTTTCATACTTAGGCATTTGGAGTCCTTTTTATCACAAAAGAGGAAGATCAAGCCATGCATGACAGATATTAGACATGTTACTTAATTCACTACTGGAAAGTACCCAAGCGCTAGGGAGATGTATGAGAACTGATGTAAAACAGAATATTAACACTGGAATGTGAGCACTACTTTATCTTGAAAGCGCCCCTAATAAATATTTTCAAAGGTATAAGATGATGTGAATCCACTGGATATTAAAATCTGGAGGGAGGACTAGTCTGAAACAGGTTTTGCAAGGAAGATGCTCCTCAGGGACAGCGGGGAGGCTGGGGATGTGCTTCTTTCCTTTCCTGCAGGTGAGCTGCCTGGCTGCGAGCAGAGCTCCAGCAGGGCTGGCACAGACCTTCTGGCCCCCTTGTGCTCCCTTCCAGCTTCCCTGCACCACAAAGTGATGCAGATTTGTTTCTTGTAAACCGATGTTGAACGATCCCTTATGGGAGAGCTCTTGGGTTTGGTTTGGGCTGTCACTGATTTCTGCCATCCCTTAGGCATTATCCTATGGGAACATGACAGGAAATGGGGATTTGATACTGCAGTTTGTGTAAGGGCTGGTCCTAACCTAGATGGCTTGCTATTGCTAGAACATCCAGCAGGAGCAAAAATGGTGATGTATTCACTGTTGGGATAGGAGTTAGAAACCCTTTGCTAGAAAAATGTGTAATGACCTTTTAAAGGGAACTATGTAATACCATGCACTGTCCTATAACGTGATTTTATAGTGGAGGAAACAGGAGGGTCTGGGCAGTACGGTGCAGACAGAGAAGTGAGAGCTCTGAGGAAACCTTGGTGTGGGCAGTCTCCACTGCTCAGCACCGGGACAAGGACAGAGCCCAGGGCTACCACCACCGCAGGACAATCTCTGAGCCACCTGCAGCTGCTCCAAGCCAGCGAGGCTGAAGAAGAGCAGTGGCAAAGCTATGAGAAAGCTACAGCCAAATCTGGCATGGTAACATGGGGTTCAAGGGCCACTAGTCCTTCAGCTGTGAAAGATGACACCTACCAGGAGGTATCACAGGAGGGATTTTGTCATTGGAAAGCCTAGAAGAGATGGAGAGCAGTGCTGGCAGCAAAGTGAGGACTAATTAAAGGACTAATTACAGTACTGAAAAGTGAAGTTAATAGCAACAGTTAAACAAAGCCACATAACAGTATGTAGTAATTTAGTAGTGACATGTACCTTCTCAACCTGCTGACTATGAGGTGACAACATTGCAGGTCTATATTAAAGGAAATACCAAGTCCTACAGACAAAAACAAATGTATTTTGAATGGTTGAGTCTGTCTCCTGTCTTTAATAAAGAGTGACCGCCACCCCGAGACCTCCAGCATCCACCAGTGGACAGCAGATGAGATTACTGTGCTGTGGTTGCCAGATGCAAGCTGGATGCCAACCCCTGCTACACTTCAGGAGTGATTCTGTGTATGGACAAGGCCTTTTGCACCACTGCAGAGCTTCTGAGCAGGAGAGCCCTGGCTAAGCCTCCGCACGAGCAGCTGAATTGTCTCCTGGGCTCTCTTTGGCCCTCTGATGTGTGAACACAGAGCGGCAGTAAGGATCCAGCTCTTCTAACCTGTTAAAGTTGTGGATGAAAATACACATTGCTGCCCTTGAAGAAGTGGAATCAGAGGAGTCTGTGATAGGTGAGCACAGCACGGATGAAAGAAGAATGTGAAGGACTTTGAACATGTAAGAGAATGTGAACAGGGACGATCCCAGAAGAGAAATTCTTCAGGGAATTAGAAGGAAAATAGACATTAGGGTGGCAGGATTAAAACTGTTTGAAGTCAGAGGGGGAAAGCTGGATCTTTTTGATCATGAAAAGGCCGAGAGGAGGGTGAGTAATCGGAAATCAAAGTACGTAAGGAAATCAAACCTGAACATTAAACAACCTGCACATCTCTCCCTTGAAGAGATGAGATCCAAGGACCCAATAAAGCGAGGTGAGAGGTTAGATCCTTGCAAAGGGACAGCCTTCACCTGGAGAAGGGTCCAAAATTCCCCCTGGACAGAGAGGGAGGAAGAGAGAATGTTTGCCATGGCCAAGAAAGTCTTACTCACTACGTGCCTTGGAGGAAGGACCAGCAGGTTAGCACCCATATCCCCACCAGAGCAAAAGGGAGTTGTGCAGTAAACGGGGCTTTTTTTTTTTTTTTTCCCTTTTAATTTCCTAACGGCAATAATTGTTTTCCTCTCCTCTAAGTGCCCAGTTCTGGCACTGTCCAAAGAGCTGAACTTTCTCTGTTTATGCTGAAGCCCTCAGACAATGTCCCTGAGTTGGGCTGGCTGTGAGCCAGAGGGAAAATCACAGCTTCTGCAGCAAGATCCCTATTTAAGCCGCTGCTGAGCTGTGTGCGTACGTGTGCGCACGCCTGTGTGAAGTATCCTGCCAAGTTGATGGGCTGGAGCTTCAGAATTAACAATGTTGACTCAGGCCTGAAGACTTTAAAAGAATTTATATCAACAGATTTTAAAGATCTTAAAATATACAGCTTGAGTAGCCTTAGGTTTCTCGGGCAGCTGCCAAATCAAACTGAATAATAAAATAAAACTGAATAATAAAGTGATCACGCAGCGTAAGATCAAGACAGGGCCGAGTTAGAGGCACCTCCAGTAATTACTGGATGGGGACCAGCCTCCTGACAAGCCTTCAGTTTCTGCAGACGTGTTGAGAACCAAAAACAGCACCAAAATTTCTCCAAATGAAAACAGCTCTTCCCTCGCCTCCCGCTTACTCCCTGTGTTCTCCTTTTGCTCTTTACTGTCAGCAAGACCTGGATAGGAGAGGTGCCAGATGAGCCCAGGATGAGATGTTGCTGGTCCAGAGCAACAGTGGCAGGGAGGAGAAGAGCTGGGAGCGACCCAGGGCCAGATGGAGCCTGTGGGAAGGGGAATGTCAAAGGAGGACCAGATCCCAAAGAGGATGATGCTGATGGAGACGTGAACCTGGCACCAAAAAGCACCGATCCCTGCTTTTAGACTGCCACCCACACCTAGGAGGTCTGTGTCCTCCTGCCCTCTCCCCAAGGGCTGCCAGTGCCAGTCTTAGAGATGCCAACGTCCCCTGTAGCAGCCCAACCTGAGCCCAGCAATGGATGGCTACCTGCGCCCACGCTGCCCCAGCGTTTCCCGTCCACCTTGTGTGGAACCAGATCACCTTCCATCCTTTGTCCACTTTTTATTATTGGTTTTGCTTAAAAGCCAGCAAAAATCAATATTAAAAGCCTAGTGAGGGGTTTTAAAAAAAAATCAAATTGCCTTGAGATGCTCGTCCTTCATGATTTGTATTGCAATAATGCTACAAAGCCCTAAAAGGCCCAAATAGGAAACTTCAGTTTGCTTTAAAGCTACATATGTTTTGTTTGGGGGCCTAGAGGTTTTTGATTAAAAGATTTCGTGTTTTGATAAAAGCATTCTGGCAAAAATGAAGCTGTTGAGAAAGGAGAACCAATTTTTATTCCTTTTTGGTGACATTTTTCATGAGATAAAATGTAATTCCTCAGAAGCTCTAACTCTGGTCCTTTTTCATTCTTAAAATGTTTCTTTCTCTCTAGGCTCTCAGCATCTATTTCGCATTGTCCTTTCAGAATGCCAGGGCAAATATATCTTTCTATTTTGGTATTGTCA
>NW_009203396.1:86691-93165 GCF_000690835.1 Fulmarus glacialis | reverse complement strand
TAGGGAAAGGTAATATCTTTTCTTAGAGCAACTGATAGAACTGGGGAAAAAAAAGGGACTTATTTTTGGGCATAGAAGCTCTCTCTGGCTCTTTTGTTTATAAATTACCCTTCTGTTCTCCTGGAGACCTTCCTGTCTCTACACTGAACTCTTTTAACTCTAGCATATATACTCAAAAAGCACACTCATCATTTATCTTTACTGCTAGTGCAATCTTCTCATCACCTCTGCTTTCTTTCCTTCTTCAGCTACTTACTCTTCTCTGTTTTGCAATCTTCTCAAGTGGCATCTGTAGCTGATATTTTATTACTTGTGTATGCCTTTTTCTAATCCTCCATTATTTGGGGCATATCCTTTGTTATCTGTGTTAGTCTTTTCTATGCCTTGGGGATATTTATTGCTAATTGATTCACATAAATGGGAAGGTAAACATTCATTTCTCTTAGAATACACATTTTACTTGCAGCAGGACAATCCCTAGAGCTTTTATTCTTTCTTTTTTTCCTTTGTGGTGTTATGCATAGCTGGTTGGAGCTAAAATGGAATAAAGCACACCTCTGGTAAGGTCTGCAGTGCACTGAGCAGCATATTCAGGATTTGTGTTGACGCCTTTGAGACTCACTGACTACACAGTTTCCACAGAAGTCAGTGTTAGATGTACCTCCACCTCTCTGCAGGGGAGGTATCCCCTGCAAGCCCTGAAAAGGGACAGACAGACTGACTGAGGCTTGGGGAGGAGGGAGGCAATCAGTTCTGTTCAACATTTCCATTAACAACCTGGATGACAGAATAGATAGTACGCTTATTAAATTTACAGATGGCACCAAGCTAGGAGGGACTGCAAATGTGTTGGACACAGGGTGAGAATTCAAATGAGTTCAACAAATTGCAGAAATGGTTTGGGGGGGGAAAAAAAGGGGGATTAAATTAGAGACAAGTGCAAGGCACGAAACTTGGGCAGGAATAATCAATGCACAGAGGATGAGGAAGAGGCAGCAGTTCTGCAGAAAGGGAACTGATGAGTAGAGGAAAGTACAGACTGGATCAGAGGTTCAGCAAGTCTCACTGTCATGTTGGTGGGAAAAAAAGGCAAATATAGGTAGGACATCAAGCAACAGGCTCGTTTTACAGCAAAAGTGATGCAGGCTAGGTATTAGAAAGGCTTTTTGATGGCGAGCAGTGTTCAGCATGAGTTGAGGATGCTGAGGAAAAGCATCTCCCAGGGATGAGACACGCAGAGATGATACAGCTGTGGGGCAGGGGAATGAAGCAGCATCTCCTCAAGATCCTTGAGCCCTATTGCCTCGTGGATGGGCTTCTCGCCCTTGTGCCCCACACTTCCACGGCAGGAGACCTGAGGTGTGGAGAGGCCAATTGCTCATTTAGGATCACACGGAGCTGTGCACAGCTTGCTCTCTCCTCATGGCCCAGGAGGCAGTGACAGCTCCACGGTCTCCCCCTGCTCCTGGCGCTTTCTCTGCGCTGCTGCCCTGGGCTCTGACCCTCGCCAAGATTTTGCTCTAGGATGTGAGCATCGTTTGTCTTGGTAATGTATGGAGCAGTCTATAGGTAGACCAGGAAAGTAGGCTTTTCTATATTTTTTTTTTCCTCACTTCACTAGACATAACACTTCTGGTAAGAGGAGGATATGAGTTTAACTATGCTGTTGGCCTTGAGTCTTTAGGTATCAAGGAGAGATTATTTCAGAGATCAAACTGAATGCTGATTCGAGGGAGTAGCTCATCCCTTTGGAGTGCTCCAGAAGGAAAAGGGAACATTGTCAGTTCAATCTACTGCGGAATTTATAGTATTAATGATCTGAAGAACACTTTAGGGATTTCTGTCAGATGTCTATTTTAATTTAAACTCTTGGGTGTTTAACTACCCAAAATATTGAGTTCTAGTCATTATAAAAACTAATAACTGGCTTATTTTGCTGCTAATTCAGAAACTGAGGTTAATTATCTATAGTGAAGGGATATGGTACTAATCTAAATCTACCTGAATAAGACACTGTGGTTAATTGATTTCCCATGAAATGACAAAAGATTCCTTCAGAGGGAAAAGATGTTTAGTATTCTGGGCTTTCTCGAAGGTACTAGATTTTGCTTCTCATAAAAGGTTCTTTTGTTTGGCTTTATCAGCTGTACCTTATCCTTTTCTTATTGTTACTGCTGCTTTATTTTTATGAAAAAAAAACATTGGATGATTATGAATTTTCCAGGTGAGAGCCCATCTGCTGCAGCCCTTTGATACACAATACACCTTGTATGCCGGGTGCTTACAACAATACATTACCCCACTGAAGTCGGTGGGAATTGTTTGATGTCCAATCCACAGACGTGGGATTGCACCTATGAACTTGGCATCCGTGTTTGATCCAGACACATGGGTGCTTCAGCAGAGCTGCATGCTTGTGGGTGAGCACAGTCAGGATTTGGCCCAGCTGACTTTTCCAAAATCACAGAGCATGTTAATCTCGGAGCCGAAATGACTTCCTTGCTCTCTGTCCTGTGTTCTCTCTGCTCTGCCATTCCCTTTCTTAAGGGCTCTGAATCTGCCCACCCTCCCACTAGTTTATTTAATAAAAATTACTTTCTAAGCCAACTGCAAGCAGCTAAAAAAATTAATTTAAACTTCCCCTGAAGTGTATTTGTCAATGTCCACTGTTGTAATTCATTACGTTGTATCCTAGCATACCCTGAACATGGCAGTGTCAGAACTCTGATGATGTAGTGCAGTCTCCATGTATAATATATCATGAGAACAGTTTCAACTTGGATGATATATGGAGCCAGCCTGGGAGGATTTTGAAAATAGACCTAAATTTTGAGAATTTTTTTGTGTAACTTTGAGTGGTTGAAGGCTTCACCTGCAGCATTTCCTGAATATCTAAATGTTTTTTCCCTTGCCAAGCAAGAGTTAGCAATGTCCGTTAACCTGTTGGGGCTTTGTAGGTTGGCTGACCAAACTGCAAAGCCTATGTGTGCATCACATCTATTTACCTAGCTTATTTTGCAATACTGCCTTGACCTGGTTGTGTTTAAAACAAAATATTAAATGTGATTGCAGTCTAAATTGGACAACATGCAGTTCAGATGGGCTTGTGGGTGATGGGATTATGTATGTAGGTGTGATGAGGATGGTTGTCTTTTACTGCATGGGATCAAACCCTCCCATCTGAATATTGTACTTCTGAGTAGAAGGCATCAGGCTTTTCTAATTAAAAAGAACTGTTTTGTAACGAATGTGTTGGGTGGTGTAGCTGGATGTAACTGAACGCTGAGAGGGCAGGAAAGCAAGAAAGAGCTGAGAACAAAAGCTGCGATATGTAAACCAAGAGCAGATAAATAGGAGGGCAAAAACAGCAGGAAGAGGGAGGAAGAAGTGGGAAAGAAAATGGGAACAACCATTGATCTTTGCTTACAGGCAAATAGCTTGTTACCAGGGCAGGTCAGGACTTTCCCTTGAAATTGTTTTTCAGTGCAAACTTTAGAAAAATAAAATAGCAAATGAGCAGAGAGCATCTACTTCCTCTTCTTCCCACTTCACATAAAAACGCAACTCCTCTCCTCTCCTCTCTCCCCCTCTCTTTCCAAGTTTTCTGCTCTTTTTTGACAAAGAAGCCGCATATTCCAACCAGATCTCTTTTTACGAGAGTTGGGGTCTGACTGAGCTTGTGCAGTGGCGTAAGGTGAGCGTGAAATGGACTTTGCACTGCTGTGCTGTGCCCCATCAATAGGAAGTAATTCCTGCGCTTTTCAAAGTAACTACCTTCGATTGTCAGGACTGTGAGAAAAAAATACCTGAGTGTGAGGGAGCATTTAAAGTGTTACCTAACAGTAGTAAGAATTTAGCCCAACTCAATGTTTGAGCTTAATTACCAGGAAAATGCTATACATTATGAAGATTTAAATCATTTAACAAGCCTTGTGTGAGTCTTAATGCTTTTTTATTGCTGCCTTTTTCATATGCTTTTTATTTGACAGGACAAAAACAATAGTTAGCATAGACTCCCAGCACAGAGATCACCTCTTGTTTTGCACAAGACACAGTACGCTTTTCATCAGGAGAAAAATGATGAAGTCGTTTGCTCTGTTGATCGCTAAATCTGGGGGAAGGAAAGACAGAAGCCCTTTGTAGCCAGCCTGTTTCTGTACAACCTTCAGCAGGGTTCGGAGTGGGGAGGATGCTCAGCACTCAAGGACTTGGCCCTGGTGTTGTAACTCCTGACATGCATTGAAGTAAGCAGCTGCTTGTGGTGATTTATATTTAGATGTCATGCTACATCCATACCTGAAGAAACAGCTGTAAGGGGGAAAGAAAGGGGAAATATTTTAGGCTGGAAGAGCAAATTGAACAAAGAGGTAAATGCTGAGCTGGTGCTTGTTCACCCCTTGTCTAAACTGCTCCCCTTACTAGGGCCATGGTTTGATGAAAAAGTAAATCTGACTTAGGACCTTAAATACCCAATCCCGTAGTGGTAACGTGGTGTGTAGCACTGATGCAGCACAGACTTGCTCTGCTCATCCAGAAACTGTGAGGAGCTGGAGTACCGGTCAGAGGCCGGCTCCCACCGTATCCCTTCCCTGGGTTTTTTTCCCTGCTGTCTCCCTGACTCCCAGCCCCTTCTCCCCTGCACCAGGCAGACCAAGGGATCTACAACGCAAATGGTTGGAGAAGGCTCCAAGTCGGGCGAAGCAAGCTCAGCCCTCCTTACTCGGCAGGTGGTGGCACCCCGCAGGAGTGCCCGCCGGCCTGAGCTGCTGGCTGGAGGTTTGATGTGCTGTAAATAAACCTGCCCGAGCGGCTCTGCCACAGCTCCGGTGCTTTGGCTGGTTTATGGGTCACCAGATGTTCCTGCCAGAGGGATGCAATGCGTGCACTCCGTAATGGGTTCAGAGCGATCCCTCCGCTGAGTAACAACCCTGCAGAAATTCTCTGTGTTAAGCATGGATCAAAGGTATATTATATGTGTCTCCCTAGGCAGTAAAGTCCTAATTCCACCTTCTGCTGAAATAGCCTAATTTAGTGTATAAGCTTTTCTATAAGACCAACCTCTGTACAGTAAGCTGGGACATGGACCTACTGAATTTACAGATTTGGTGATGAGGGGCTCTTTTCTTCTTTTGCCCTTGTAATTACATACTCTCTAAGCACTTGCACTTCGCTGTTTAATGTCTTTTTGGAAACAGTTTTTATTTTTTTTATTCTTGTGATCCCTAATATTTTCAATATCCTGACAAATACTCAATCCTCCTTTGACTCGTGTGTGAGATGAACGCTTCCAAAGCCTCCTGTGGTGGGCAGTTCCATGGCTTACACATTTTGTAAGACTGATTTCCTCAAATCAGTCATAAATTATCGATTCTCATTCTCGTCCATGTGCCCCCAGCAGGCAGCCGTTACAATGGTGCTGGTTAAATTGGCCCCAGTGCTATACCCAGTGCAGGTCAGCAAACCCACGGTTGAAGTACCACTGTAATAGAACAAAGAAGCAGCAGAACTGCATTAGCAATGAATTCATTAAGCATTTGCATTTTCATGGAAATCTGATGCTATTTCATCTAATCAAAGATTGTACTTTTTTCCCCAAAATCTTATGTCTCAATCTATAACTGACACACAGTGAAATTATCTGAAATCCACTTGAAAGCCCATGGGATCATTGCTGAATTCCACAGCCTTTTAACGTGCGCAATTACACTAAGATACACAGAAATTACTGTCGTCTTTTCACAGCCTTTTCTTCTAGTTCTGTAGAAGGCATATTTGCACCAAGTGGAGAATTTTAATTCTCACCCGTAAGACTCTCTGTTTATTTTTGCCAATAACTATTGTGATTGTCTGCAATTTCACAGGCTATGTATACTTCCAATACTGTGACTTAACTGTTTCCAGATTTTCTAGTTTCTTACTTTAAAAAAAGAGTAAAAAATAATACTGTGAAAAATTTGTTACAGTTGCTTCTAACTTTTTTAGTTAGCATAAGTCTCCAGAATTTGACTTGTGAAATATATGCCTCAGAGATGCTCCGAGCGCTGGAAATAGCCTCTCCGCTGAACTCTAGTGTGGTTTCTAAAGCTCAACATCTGCATTTGCATTTGCAGACAGACCTGGCACTGAGCTTGCTCTTGCTTACCCTATTGTTCCTCCTTTGTTCTCTGCATCACCTTCATTTATTGGCACATGGGCTGATAACTGTGGGGCTGCTCTCTGGCCCATCAGCTTTCAGCTATGTCCCCCAGGTGAAATGAGCCCGAACAAGTTGGGAGAGACTGTTCAAATCTGTTCCATGCAGACTGAGAGGAATGAAAAGGAAAGCCAGCATTCATCATTCAAAAGATAAACATTTGACAGCACAGCTTGACTATGTCAGGAACACTTCTGTTTTAATAGTACGCCTGCAAGCTTTCAAAACAAGTGTTTACCTGTCACAATAAACAGTTATGAGTGAAGTACACAAAACACACT